>NC_081534.1:3510000-3747500 GCF_030273125.1 Centropristis striata
GTGTTATGTTGGAATGAGACGGACCACCAAAGCCCTCCCAAAATCGCAATTATTCATTTTCTTGGCTCCGCTTTATAGGGTATGGCAGCAATATTTAGAAATAGGGATTTTCTGTATGCAGCTCTAAATGTTTTGAACTCGGCCACCTCTCTCTGTAAGCCACATTGCTGGGCTTTAGGGAGTTTGGGTATTTGCAGAGGTGATTTTTTTTGGTTTTTTTTGTTGGACATCTGTTTCCCTGCTTTCCTTTGATAATGTTGCATCTTTTTTTACACCAGTCATTCCTCTGACACCATGTTTTCATAGTGATTAGATGCTTTTCAGTTAGTACACAAAGATCAAAATGTAAGATATGTCATCAGTGTGGTCAAATATCAGGAGGTGGTGTTCTTAAGGAGCAGAACAGCTCTGCTATTAATGCTGTCCTTCATAATCCAGGCATAAACAAAAGGATTACCCTGACTGACATGTCTCTTCATACAAAAATAATAGTATCCAACTGCTTAATATGGGATTTTCAGATTTACAGTTTATGCCCTTCAAGAATTAGATTAAATACATACAACATCCAGTCCTGTTTGGCCACAGAAATGCTCAGATAGGGGCTTTAGCCCATCTTCAAACATGACATTGGAGTCTGGAGGCTTAAACATAATCTGCTAAACAGAAACAGATTGGTGGCAGGGGTTGAGCAATATTCCCATATATGAGCATTTGCATCTTTGCCAAGTGGTGGTTTGCATCTGGGTGGTTGGCAGCGCGGCCCGCGGCGCTGGTCGGTGCCCTTGACTGAGCAGCCCCGGTTAGACAGGCACCTGCGGTGAGGAGGCCCGCGTCTGATGTTAACCACGACATCACCGCTGCCGCCACCGTGCTAATACCGCTGCAGTGTAGCCGGAGCCACCACAGACCCCCTTCACTCTCCGTCTGTCCCGCTCTGTCTGGACCTTTTTCTTTTTTTTTCCCCCCGCACATGTCTAATCCTCTGCATGTCTCACGCCCGCTTCCTTTTACTTTTCAATTCACCCACTTTTCTTGACGCCAAGGCCAATTATAGGCCTTTGATGGCAGGATACAGTGTTTGTGTATCTCAGGGATTGTGGTGCGTTGGTCTCTTGGTTCATACCAAATTGAGCCACAAAAATGTGTAACAACTGCCTACTGTACATTAAATCTATAGTTAAGTTTATTGTCTTTTGCTATTAGTGTATTATGAGTGTCTTTTATTGTCCTCCTATCTCCCTTTTCATTCCTTTTTTCTTCATCTCTGTCTTTTTGTCTATTTTCTGTCTGAGGTTTTTTTTATTCACTCAGAGATGTTAACAAGACTGTCTGAAGGAAAACCAAAAAATAAATAAATAAATAAATATAGATTTGATTCAGAACTGATCCTGGAGTAGGGCTGAGCGATATGGCCCTAAAAGAATATCACGATATTTCAGGCTATTTTTGCGATAACGATATTCTTGACGATATTACAAAATATGTAAAAAGATATAGAAAATAGGATATTTTTTTTAGTCTGTATAAATAAATAAAAATCTAAAATGTAGTGTGAAGTGCAAATCTCAACAGTTGCCAAATAAAAAATAAAAAATATGTATGAGCAAATAATAAAAAATAACCATTTAGGGTTACCACATATTTTAATGACATTCTGTGACGTTCTTGTATGTTTTATTTAAGGCGTCTTATTTTGACAATCTTCTTGTAAGTTCTGTGGTGGATTCTGTTAACACACTGTGCTCTTATTTTGAAAGCTGCATGTGTTTAGCGACAGAGAGTCAGTAGCTTTTTGTGATTAAAACTGACTAAAACTTTAGCTAATGTTAACCTTACGCCACTACATCAATAAGTAGAAATGTTGCCAATATCATGATATGCATTTTTTTTAACCATAAGAAAAAATACCGATATTATCGTGAACGATACGATATGGCACACCCCTATCCTGGAGCAGTAGAACTGTGTGACTAAATGTAACTGGCAGGCTGACACCACTCCAGAGTGACCTGTAGGTGAGCTGTCCAGTCCGTCCCCAGAGTGTTTCCCCTGTTCATCTGTTCTATTAGTTCCTCTTTAACACCTCTACAGGGCCTGACCTTTTTTGGGGGGCTATAGTGAAGGGTCACGGGTCAGGGTTCAGTCTGAGTACACATTAGCATAGAATGCTACTGGTTATAAGTGGTGAAAGATCCAGTTTGCTGGATTAAAAATCATACTTTACTGCATGTGATTGTCTTTCACCAATGAAGTCATATCTGGGTTTTACTGCTGTGAATGGGAAGTTGTCGTACACGTGTATTATCCCGGCCTCCGTTTACATTTTCCTGACCATGTGTTTCAGATTAATGGAACGTGATTTTAACGCAGTTGGTTACATTGCATTGACAAAGCAAGGAAATAAGACTTGGAAATATTTATAAGCCCAGGTTTTCACTGTACAAAAGGGCTTGGGAACAAGTGTCCAACTCGAGTGCGTGTCAGCTAAGCCTCGCCGTCCCACTGGGACTCTCTTGTAACCCTGGCCCGACCCTGTCACCCGACCCTGGACCTGGCCTTAGGTTCTCACCGCTCAGGGTCACGACCCCTTGGTCAAACACCATAGTGTGCCTGTCGCCGGGTCGATGGCTGCCCCGGCCCTTTTCTCATTGTGCCATTATGCCAGATGACGTTAATTCCTCATCAGCTGGACATAGAGGGAACCACTTCAACAGCAGACCCAGGGTCAGATTCCTCCCCATTTGCTCTCTGTGGTCATTTGAGGGCCGAAGAACACCTGATGTGGTGTAAGCAGCAACGTGACCAAGACCAACTGCTGGGCCTATTTGTTCGTCTTTTGTGCCATTGTGTGAAATGGAGTGTAAATCACTTTTTCTCACAATTTCTCTCTCTCCCTGTCTCTCTTTCTCTCTCTCTCTCTCTCTCTCTGTCTCTGTCTCTCTATCTCTCTCTCTGTCTCTCTGTCTCTCTCTCTCTCTCTTTCTCAATTCAATTCAATTGGCTTTATTGGCATGACGTAACAATGTATATATTGCCAAAGCAACCATCAGAAAAAAAGATAACAAGATAAGGAAAGCAATATTTACAATAAATTATTATAATTCTGTTATTCATTTTCAAAGAAAAGAAAAACTAATAACAATAAAAGAAAGCAATATGTACAATCATTGAATTACAATCAACATATAATTTCTCTCTCTCTCTATCTGTCTCTCTCTCTGTCTCTGTCTCTGTCTCTCTATCTCTCTCTCTCTATCTGTCTCTCTATCTCTCTGTCTCTGTCTCTCTCGTCCATTCTCACTCTGTTCTCTCATCAGCAGTCCGGTCAATAAGGGCACATGCTTTATTTAAACAATCACCAGATCAGGGCCAGATTTAGAAGGATTGATCCCCAGGCTAATCCGCTCTGGTGAAAGGGTCTTTATCCTCGAGAATACAGTCTTATCGAAGACTTGTATTGATCAGGAAAGAGTTTTATAACCTCTCAATTGATTGGGCTGCTTTTCAGTATTCTGCCAGTAAGCAAGTATATCCATTCTGGCAAATGATGTAAGATATGTGGTGTCTTTTTTTAGGTTTTGTGAATGATCTAAAGTTACATATTGCAGAAACACACAACCTAAGAGGAGGCTTTTTTCATTTTTTCCTGGTCATTCTGAGGCTGTATTCACACTAATGTGTTTTCCTACATGACTTTTGCTACATTTTCACCTAGCATCCACACTCCTCTGATGTTTCCAAACCTGTAAACACTTACTGACCCCATTTTGCTGACCCCATCTTATTAGACCTTTCATATCATTATACCTCTACCTCCATACATTTTATAATTGTATCCTTGTGTGGGTACTCCTTTCCCATTACCATGGCTTCCTCTGGCGATGGATAAAGCTTCCAGTACCGCTTTATGTTGCCGTATTTTCGACTCCCACTCTGTTTTCCGCCACTTTGACCGCCTTACACTCGTGTTTCTTTCAGTAACAGTTCCGCCTCTTCGTCTGTCCAAACAAAGAAATCTCTGGTCTTACTTTTCACAATTGCTGTTCTTCCCACAATAGTCTTTTCTGTATTTTCAACCGCAGAGTAACGTTAGACAATCTGCTTCCTGTAAACACAGGCACAAGCGTGCCCAAGTCATACGATGTGTATTTTCAGGCGTGTTAAATTGGACAGAGTGTCTCTGAAATGGTGCTTAAACACTTGCATGGATACATATCATTTGGTTCTCATTTTTTTGTCTCTTCTTCTTTCAGATAAGGAGAGCCTGATCACGGAGAGTGGCAAGCTCCACACCTTGGACATCCTGCTGAGTCGGCTAAAGGCTCAGGGACACAGAGTCCTCATCTACTCCCAAATGACTCGCATGATAGACCTGCTGGAGGTATAAACACACACACACACACACACACACACACACACACACACACACACACACACACAAGTGAAGCCTTTAGAACCATTAAATAAGACTCAAATATGTAACGCACAGACACCATACCAACTACCAATAATTATTTTCAAAAAAGGCATAATCTTATTCTCTGAAACTCACCTTTAACGTGTCATTTGCATATATCTGCACTGTTCCAAGCCAGTTGTTTAACTGGTCGGCCTCCACCGGCGAGGTATTGAGCTCCAGTACCTCTAATCAGCCTGCCTGTCCCTCGTTAGTGCACTCATTAGACGGCTAATTAACAGGTCAGGGCTAATTAGCGGGGTCTCATCTGCAGGGGAGGCAGCCAGATGGGAGGGATGGCTGGAAGGAGCGAGGGAAGAGGGGGAGATGGGAGTGGCGAGGGCTTTGGGGTTAGAAGAGAGACATTCTGCCGGAGACAAAGGTAGCTGAGGAGACAGAGGGGGAGAAAAGATGGGAACAAACGAGGAAGATCAACAACAAGCCAGAAATGAGAAATTACCCGGGTGATTTTTGGGACTGTTATTACTTTTATCTACACAGGATAAGTGCTTTGAGCTGCTTGGATGGGCACAGAGTCAATGCAGATGCGTCATCACATCGTTTTGGTAATTTATGAACAAGGACAGTTTAATTGAGACAAAAAGAAACATTAAACACAGTGACAGTGACTCTGTTTAAGCTTCTTGGCTAGCTGTAATCTGATGGGAGGTTGAAGTTCATCTAATTTGTAAAATCTGCATTACCTCCCGCTATAAGAAAATAACGGCGTAAAGCAATTCTGCTGGTGATCATGTGTCGACAGCCTCGGTGCAGCGCTCCATTGTTGGCTCCATATTTGTTGCAAACAACACTATGGAGCCAAAAGCCTCTGGCATGATGTCATTGGGAATTCCTTCCCCATTCACACGGCGCAGTGCCGTTTCCAAAGCAGAAATCTTTTGAAGGCGTATGGACCCAGCCCAGGTGGTTAAGCACTGTCTTCCTGTGTGTCTGGGACACAGTGGGAATGCCTTGTGTTTGTAAGGTTGTAGGAAAACGGCAAATGTGAGAAGGCCCAAGATGGCTTATTAGATATGGAGGCTGGGTAAAGGTGGAGTCAGCGATTCTGGAGTAAGATTGTTGATATTTGAATGCAGCAACCAAACAAATACAGCCCTCCCCAGCCCACTGCCTCCCAGGCCCACTGCCTTTTGTAGATGCAGTTTCTTCCCAAAATATTGAAGAAAAATGAAATGAGCCGGTGTGATCAATCAGAGCTTTTAGTTACGTGTACACGGAGAGAGTCCTCAGCAATCTCTCTCCACAAAGTAAACTTTCTTCCTTATATACAACATTTCAGCCTTACATGATCAAAGAGAGGAGGAAGTTACAGGTGAAGTAGCGTCTTAATGAGATTAACATACAGGAACCAGACATTGAAAGTAGTGAGACACATAAACTTCAAAGAAACAATAGAAACGTAGATTGGGAACCAGTTCAGTTAATGGCCATGCAATACATATGTTAATCCCCTGCAGTTGGCCTGTCTGCCCATTTGTCTATGAGACATGATTTAATTAAATGTTGTGGAAATGTTTATTGTTTAAAAATCAAGAATCTAAAACTATTTTTCCACACTTTCTCTTCATACATCCATCATTCCTCTGTCCCGTGCACCAGCATGAATGAAGCTGTTGCAGATTTGCCGGTACATAGATTTAATATAGATAGATGATATGACAGCTCCATAAAATTGAAGCTAAAACATCTTGATCTTCCCCTGACAGCTTGCTGTAGTATAGGTCATAAATCCCACCACCTCAGTGTAGTTTAAGATTCAGATTCCCTTATTAGTCCCACAATGGGGAAATTCAAACTCTGCATCCTTTTTTTAACACACCTGTGAACACACCATGCTTAGGAGAGGTGGACAGCACATATCTGTGCGCCTGGGGAGCTGTGTGTGGGGTTAGGTGTCTTGTTCAAGGGTACTTCAATCCTCCACCTGTCAGTCCTGGGTTCGAACCAGCGACCCTCCGGTTACAACTAACCACTAACTGGACTTGAGACGACTTGAACATTACTTTTTATTGCTTAGTTATATCCTGTCTGGGTCTGCTATGTGTTGTGTTATGTGTGTGTTGTCTCCTCTATTTGTATCTTACCTATGTACTTGCTGTCTTTTATATTTTAATTTATTTTAAATTTTTTAGGGACTACGGATGCAAACTAGCAGCCTTGCTATAATCCGGCATATTTACAAAGATGTTTATCGATGTTCATTAATGTGCACTGTCCCTATCCAAAAATAAAGTATTCGTATTCGTACAAGGCCTCCTTGCTGTAGGGCCTTGCGGTAACTAAAACATGACAATACACATGATATACATTTGCATCTGTCATTTTAGGCAGTGTTGGGGGAAGTATTCAGATCCCTTACTTAAGTAAAAGTACTAATACCACACTGTGAAATGACTCCACTACAAGTAAAAGTCCTGCATTCAAAACTTACTCAAGTAAAAGTACAAAAGTATCTGCATCAAAATGTACTTAAAGTATCAAAAGTAAAAGTACTCGTTATGCAGAATGGACCCAATCAGATTGTTTTATATATTCTAAATATATTATTACATTATTTCTAATGTGCCTTTTATGTAACCAGTGTTTTAATTTAGTAAAGACAGGACTCATTGTATCTACTTAAAATACTGTTATGAGGTTTAATTAAAAATATGTCTAATCACTTTAAATTGATCTTATATTTTATGTTATATCTCAACCTGTAAAGTAACTAAAGCTGTCAACTAAATGTAGTGGAGTAAAAAGTACAATATTTACCTCAAAATGTAGTGGAGTATAAGTATAAAGTTACATAAAATAAAAATACTCAAGTAAAGTACAAATACCTCAAAATTGTACTTAAGTACAGTACTTGAGTAAATGTACTTAGTTACATTCCACCACTGATTTTAGGTAGTTCTTATCATGCTTGTGTATATACAAGTGTTTATTTTTCTGTTAGATTTGGTTTTAATTAGTTATTTGATGCTTTAAAACGGGGCTGTAACGTTATAATTGACAACTTGTTTTGACTTGCGATTGGTCAGAGTTGTATGGGTGGAACCTCGGTGCTGCAGATCCAATACCTGATCACTTCTGCGCAGATTCTGGATCCAAACGACGTCAACAGTGCAAAATGGCAGCAACTCAAGAAACTGACAGCAACTCTGAGCTTTCAACAGCCTTCAAACCTTTAAAAACCTCAAGAAAAATCTGATATTTACTACTACTACTTACTCAAATCAAACCATGTCATTCAGTGTTGGTCTACTATTAGGGACAAAGAGACAAATCACAAGTGATTTTCGAATTTTGCCTGTGTTCCGACAAAGACTGTGCGACAGATGGTTTTGTTCAAAATGTCCAGGGCTATTGATATATAACAAAGATATAAGAAATAGGCCAATCATTTTGCCTTCAAGCCAAACTTTAACAAGATAAAAACACTAAATCTGAGGGAAATGATCTTGCTGCATGGACAGATAATTTCACTTGACAAGATTGTTAAATCTCGAAATAAGCATGTTGAACACTTAAATTACCTCTTAAACCAAGATAAATTATCTAACACTTCTAAATCTAAAGTTTTTTTTATCTTGGTAAGAAACAAATAATTTGCAGTGCACTCCAGTTCATCACTGCTGGCAGCTTTAATTTATCTTGTTTTATTTTAAGAGTTAATTTCTTATTTTAAGCATACAACATGCTTATTTCTAGATTTAATGATCTTAATTTAATAAATCTTGTCAAGTGAAATTATCTGTCCATGCAGCAAGATGATTTCCCTCATTTTTAGTGTTTTATCTTGTTTTTAGACACCTTTTTTTGCAGTGAGGGACATTGGACATTCTGTTGGGACTCATAGTGTTAATGTACTTCTCACTGACTGTCCCACCAAGCTGTGTACTTCAGGTCTAGTGAGGCCTTTTGTACAGTACAAGTGACCTCATACAGTAATGGCAGGCCGTGACAGCATCTCCTCTTTAAAAGGTTTAAAGAGATCCACAAATGAAATCATGTATTCCCCCCAATCTGGCTTCAGTTTTCCTAGACCATATCATCTTTCTCATCAGTTGGGGATAAAAAAAAATTCTGCAGATGGAGTTGATTTCCTGAACATGAGACTGCGACTAAGAGAAACGGCGAAGGAGAGCCTGATGCTAATCTCTGTCATTAGCGTCATTGTTTTCGTCGCCGGGCGGCTGCCTGGTTCTTCTGGTGACATCACGGAGCTGGGTGATGGATTGCCGAGATCCGGGTGGCCCGAAGAGAAATAACACTGTAGGCTTTCTCTGGCAGCAGCCGATAGCGGAACAGGACCGCCAAGTCACTGCCCTTCTGCTGGAGCTCTGTGTCTGTGGCTGCTTAGACGGCACTTTACTGTACTGCAAGTCTGCGGCTTAGATTACAGCGCTGGCGGGGACGCCCACAATGACTCGCTGCTGTTGCAGCCAGAAAATCAGCAGCAGATTTTTGTTTATGAAGTGGGATACAGTGACCCATTACGCAATGCAAACTATGGACGAAATGTGATTATTTGATAATGCATTTATGTAGAGCTGCAACAATTATTCAATTTAATCGAACAATAATCGATTATTAAATTAATCGTCAACTATTTTGGTCATCGAATAATTGGTTTGAGTGTTTTTTAACCCATTGAGGCCTGAAAAATCGCTGGGCGATTTTAAAATAAGCCTCTAATTTTCTGGAAATTCTGGAAAAAAAAGTGTCAACTCTTCTACTAAATAGATTTTTCAGCCTCTGTAGCAGATAGAGATGAAATTCAAAAAAAGGTATTTGAGAGCTTATACAAATACTAAAAAACGACGTATACGCTTTCCAAGCTTCAATGGGTTAAAGACAAAAGTCCAAATTCTCTGATTTCAGCTTCTTCAATGTGAATATTTCTGGTTTCTTTGTTCCTTTATGACAATAAACGGAATATCTCTTTGGTTTGTGGACAAAACAAGAGATTTGAGGACGTTATCTTGTGGTTTGGGAAACACTGATGTTTTTTTATTTTTCAACATTTTACTGACCAAACAACTAATCGATTAATTGTTTAAATAATCGACAGATTAATCGGTAATGAAAATAATCGTTAGTTAGTTGCAGCCCTAGATTTATGATACATTCAGATTTTTGAATTACATTTCAGCTATTAATTTGATTGTAGATACAAAGAGAAATGGGCATCTCTTATTTAAGAGCCTTGTTTTTGGAATCTGGGTAATATTTATTTATTTATTTATTTATTACTATATTTCTATAGCACCTTTCAAAACCAGGGTTACAAGGTGCTTTACAAAGTACATTATCACGGAGGCAATACAACAGTTAAAACAAAAATAACAGAACATCATCAAAAACAGTGAACAAGCAAAAATAATAGGATTCAAAATTAAAATTTTGTTTTTTAAAATGATACACAGACTCAGACTAATAGTGGAGTATAGTAGACCCTGATGGATGGATAGTGTAGCTTTTTCCAAATTTCTATCATAGTCCATGTTCATGCAGTAGTCTTACCTGGACCTGACTAGGCCTGTCACCATAATTACTATATCAACTTATCGTTCGATTTATGAAATGGACATAAATAGTTTTTGTATGAGAACAATGGCAATGAAAACTGGCAATACAACAAACCTCAAAGTGCGTTTAGAACAAAACCATCCCAGCCAATTTTGTCAGCTGGGAACAGAAACCACAGTTGGACGTGGTCATGCTCTCTACTGTTCTACCACACACACACACAGACACAGACTGCCCTGCCTCTTTAAGGAGCCACGGCACTCTTATAATGGATGCAGACTCTTTGTGCTTTTTTGTGTTGTGTTTTTTGAGTTTTCAGCATTTAAAGTAATGCTGCAAATATTTGACAGGCAGCAAAAATTGCTGAAAAATCCTACATTTCCCATCTGTTTCTATATCGTTTCTAATATTTGTCTCAGTGAAATGTTAGTTAACAGTCTATTTTATTTATTGTTTTGATTCCTTATTAATGTTTTATTTATCTGGGATACTTTAATATTTCTTTTCTACATTTCAAGTTCAGTGTTTAATATTCTTGAGAATTAAATGCTTGTTGCTCCTGAAAAGGATATACTTGGATTATTATGCTCTGTTATCATTACATCAGTGGCAAAAAATGGTGTTAAAATGACATCAACAATAATAATAACACATAGAAAAGGCGTAGTTGTGACTGACCCAGACGCTACTGTAAATGCATGTGCCTGTTTTGATATGTAGTCACTTTAAAGAGTACTCCACCAGTTTAGCATTGTAGTCCTATTGCATTATGGGACACGGAGGCTTATAACATAAAGGATCAATATACTTTTATTACTTTGGCTACTGCGGCCCTTAGCCACTAGCCTTCGGCAGAGCTGAGGTCACTTCTTTTGTTACAGTGGTTGCAATCTGCTGTATGCTGACATAAATGTATTCAGAGTGCCACTACTCCATGTACTTTTCTTTTTATGTTGTATTTTTAGCAGTAGTCAGTTTGGGAACAGACTGTGACCGGGCACACTGTGTTCCCAACCTAAGAACTGCAGTAAATACACACTGTGTGTCTTGACTTTGGGGACTCGTTATTGTTTGGGAAGTTGAGAACAACCTGGCTGCCACTTCTTGCTTTTTCTATGAGCTGGTTTTCGTGCACGTCCAAGTGCCAACTCTGAGGATTGAAAGTAAAAATGCACTTTGAGCAGAGACATAAATATTAGACAGGAAAGAGGAAATGTCATCATGCTTTTATACAAATGTCTGTTCTCCTGGGACGTTATCGTCCCATACATCATTATAAGATTGTTGTTGTTGTCAGATATCACCACCATAAAGATAAGTTTTATATGCTGTATAATAAGCTGCCGACAGTAGAACAAGATTTACATTTTGTCCAGTTGACCAGAACATCCACCTTGATTTATGACATTTGGAACACGTTACAAAATCAGTGAAAAATAGCAGAATTATAGAGGCGTCACTTATGATTAACACAAACCCAAACAAAACAGGAGAGAAAATAACCAGCTGCTGAAGTTTATATTTCAGTGAGGCAGCAAACACCAGGACTCAGCGAGCTTTAAATCACGGCAGCTGAAGGTTGCAGAGATTGTGTGAGAGACTTCAGGTGATCTATTTCTTCAACTTATTTTCTGAAGAGTTAGACACATGTGCTTTTTAAAGATTAGGAAAGCTGAGTAAGGCTTTCGGTAAGAGCAACAATATCTGCAACATCCTGCTGGCAAGCTATCAAAACCCAATTCAACAAGGTTAGCAGCATTTTGACGAGCGCGGGGCTAATGGTCCCTAATGTGGTGTTCACTCAGAGCAGATGGGGCTGCTGGGAACAGAGCCAGACACACACAGAGAGAGAGAGAGGAGGGCAGGTCCTGCCGGGACCGAGGGCCCCCAGTGTCATGACACGGGGGTCTATAGAAAACATAGTGTCAAATCATTGATATCACTGTTAATGATTGTGAGAGGTGAGATTTGATGTGTGGCCGGTTCATTGGTTCGGGGGCACTGACATGTTTGAGTGAGGAGGTCGGGGGTCAGGGCAGTGCTTAAAGACAGATCAGCGTGTCACCTCATCACTGCTGTTGCACTTAAGAACCCATCAGACCTAACACCCACACACACACACTCTTACACAAACAGCTTTGCAGACATTTGGGGGATCAAGTATCAGATTCTGCATTTCTCAGTGTCTCTCTGGGCTGGGATTTGAGGTTTCATCTCCAGCAAATGCGCATAAGAAATGTGGGATTTTGATATTTTGGACACAAAGTTTCAGCCGGACAGAAATTCTTACATTTAGGATTAATATTTCTTCACCCTTGGAACTTAACAAGTAGACCTGCAGGGCTTATCGGCTCCTCTGAGGAAAAAACTCAAGCATCAGCGCATATTTCAGAACTTATTAAATTCAGAAAAACAGCCTCAGGTTCCAGTTTTATTCAAGTTTGGATGACAAAGTCTGTAGGTTTGTTGGTTTCAAAACTCACTAGTAAAGGTTTAGTTCAAATCCATGAATTCAAAAACGTATTCATGAGTTACAGGCAGGACTGGATCCAGTTCTTTTCTTTAACAAAGTTAGGAAAATACATTTTTTACTGATTGTATGTGACAACTTTGGTTTTTTTGAATAGTTGGAGGCAATCCACTGGTTGGGACTGTTCTATACTGAGCTGTAGCAAACAGAAGAATATTGTCTAACGGTGTTTTCTTACTTCTTTTGTCCCGTCTCTCCAGGAGTATATGGTTTACCGGAAGCACACCTACATGCGCCTCGATGGATCCTCCAAGATATCTGAGCGCAGAGACATGGTGGCTGACTTTCAGAGCCGGTGGGTAGAGACAGATATGATCTACAGACTGTGTGTGTGTGTGTGCATGAAACCAAACACCAACGTTTTGCCACTGACTTACTGTAAATTCTCCTTTTGGTTATTGCATTAATCAACGAACAGTTTAATCTTGAGTGTGTACGTCCAAATATGTGTATATTTCCTGGTGATTCCACATGCTCTGGTTTACATTAGCGTGCAGCGGCTTGAAGGCGCCGATGTTAATGTGGTTCTTGTTGTGGAGGGGTGTAGGTGAGAGAGTTTGTGGTTTATTGAAATGGTTTTATTTTGCAGCAAACTATTGGTATCAAGTACATTTCAGTTTTGCTGCCAGCTTTAAGTCTGTCTTGGCATTTTTGATGGTTCTTAACTTACATTTTTATCTTAATTGTATTGCCACGGTTCTGTGTATGGATATATATATATATATATTTTTTTTTTTTTTTTTTTTTAGAGTTTATCATCTTTATTCCTGATGAGCGCTACAGACACATTCACAAACATCACTGTAAACAACAAGCGGATCGGCAAGAGTCCCTTTTCTGTCGCTAGGCTTTCAAAATAAGAGCACAATCAAGCGTTGACAACAGAATTTAAAGAACACTGTCAAAATAAAATGCCACAAATAAAACATAAAAGAAGCATTATTATTCTCTTTTACAATAACTGCAGACATGTTTACACTCAGGAAGGCAAACTCATCATTTTAACATTAGTGATTAAGATCAGTGTGTATGGTGGAATTGTTCAATTAGAACCAAATTTGGGCATTTATTGCAAAAAATCTCTATATATTGTTGGATAATAATTGTTTTTTTTTTTTTTGTGTATGGATATTTGTGCTGTACAGTTGTATTTATTCGTCCATTTCGTTCTTCTCTCCCTCCCTCTCCATCCCCTCCTCCACTCCTCCACCCGCTGCCCTCTGTAGGACGGACATCTTTGTGTTTCTTTTGAGTACGAGGGCTGGAGGGCTCGGCATCAACCTGACTGCTGCTGACACTGTGAGTCACAGACACACTGAAGGAAAAACACTTCACTGACACAATATCACAGCTTAACCCTCTGAATGCCACGGCCTGCCGGTGGGTTTAAAGGGCATGCTTTTGGGGTTTTTTGAAATGCCAAAATTACACAATTTATCAAAGCCATAAACTGTAAAATACAGAAATTATCCCTGGATTTGCAAATTGCTGACAGTCTTTGAACAACTCATGTGTGACGAACACTCCCATCAGGAAAAATGACAAAATCTGATCTTAAAATAATAGTATTTAATCCAAAACAAATTAACCTTTTGCACTAACCAGCTTCTGTAAAAAAAAAAAAAAAAAAAAAAAAAAAAAAAGATTAAGTTCTGTGCTCCTTATTGCATGTGTGTGGCCACGAATGACTCGGCTGAGACCAACAGTCATGACAAAAATTCAGTGAAACTTTGACTGAACTGCATGCTGTTTAAACAGACCTGAGTGGAGAGGACAAGAGAGGTTGTAGTCCTATTTTTTTTAATGATTTATGGCATTAGAACTGGTTTAAAGTGCACAAAAGACATTTTTGAGTTCTTCCCACTTCTTGCCATGATTGTGCCATTTCTATAGAGGTGCAGGACTTATAAATTGCAGTGAAAAACTAGGTCACAGTGAATAAAATGTCCTGCTTGGAGTTCAAAGGGTTAAACACCATTAATATTTCCTAAATATATAAAAGTGCAGTGTACATTGTCTGCCATGTGTTTGTTTCTTTTTTAACTTAAACAGTCATAAAAGACTCTGAAGTGACCTCTGTTTCAGCGTTAATGATATGTAGATATAATGACAATATAGTGTGTGTGTGTGTGCATTGAAATGGGGGTAATTATTCATGTTTAAATAATGATCTCTGTGTGTGTGTGTGTGTGTGTGTGTGTGTGTGTGTGTGTGTGTGTTTATCAACATCTCTCAGCATAATCTCCCTTTGTGTCCCTATAGCCCCGTTCAAGTGGGATTAG
The DNA here is from genome assembly GCF_030273125.1 of Centropristis striata. NCBI lineage: Eukaryota > Metazoa > Chordata > Actinopteri > Perciformes > Serranidae > Centropristis > Centropristis striata. Next base: position 3,524,810 of record NC_081534.1, read on the forward strand.
CTTTCATGACAATGAGTTTGAAGTGACTGTTAACACGGGACATCTGTCATGTTAAAGGCCAGCTCACTTGGGACAAACATCCCTGTAATTAGTCTCAGGATTGACAGAGAAGAGGCCTGTTAGCATCATGTCTGGCCTGTCATAACACAACTTGAACCATGTTGTAAACAATGACAGAAAAGTAAAATTAAGGTTCTTTTTGTTGTTGTTTTTTCCTCCAGGTTATCTTCTATGACAGTGACTGGAACCCCACAGTGGACCAGCAGGCCATGGACAGAGCTCACAGGCTGGGTCAGACCAAGCAGGTCACCGTCTATCGCCTCATCTGTCAGGGCTCCATCGAGGAGAGGATCCTGCAGCGGGCCAAGGAGAAGAGCGAGGTCTGAAACACAATCGCTCAGTCATATGGTGCACAAAATACCACAACAGTTTCAGTTTGAGATGTTTAAAAAGCCTCTATTCCAGTAAACCAAGTGAACCATACTGTAGGGGTGTGACGATACTCTCAGCTCATGAGACGAGACACGATATTGGGTTCACGAGAACGAGACGAGATTTTAAGAAAACTACAATGACACATGCATTTTGAAATGTTTTATTATAACTCTTTACATGCATGATGTAAGCATGAGCTTTTAATAAACTTCTCCTTCCACAACTTGAAACTAAAACTAAAATTCATAAAAGTTAAAATGAGATAAATAAAAAAAATAAAATCCCCCAGAGGGATTAAGGAGACTCCAGAGGTGAAGTATGCTAATCAATTAGCGACAGTTTCGACCGTGATCACATACACGACAGATTAAACACGGGAGACGCAACTGTGGCCGCCGTCGCTAACTGAACAACATCAGCAGCTGTTCAAAACAAAGCAGCATGGCTAATTATCATAAACATAGTGATCTGAATTAACCGGCATCTCTAACTGTGCACAGAGTGTCTGGACAGTTAACAGAGCTAACTGTTAGCCTGTTAGCACAAACACACTGTACTGCTACAGAGCTAACTGTTAGCCTGTTAGCACAACCACACTGTACTGCTACAGAGCTAACTGTTAGCCTGTTAGCACATACATGCTGTACTGCTACAGAGCTAACTGTTAGCCTGTTAGCACATACACACTGTACTGCTACAGAGCTAACTGTTAGCCTGTTAGCACATACACACTGTCCTGCTACAGAGCTAACTGTTAGCCTGTTAGCACATACACACTGTACTGCTACAGAGCTAACTGTTAGCCTGTTAGCACATACACACTGTACTGCTACAGAGCTAACTGTTAGCCTGTTAGCACATACACACTGTACTGCTACAGAGCTAACTGTTAGCCTGTTAGCACATACACACTGTACTGCTACAGAGCTAACTGATAGCCTGCTCTGTGACTGCAGCTGGGAGAGACTGCTGCAGGAGGACTGTGTTTTTTGTCGAGTTTAATCTCGTCTCACCCCGACCATACTGCAAATATTTATTAATTAGAGTTGATTAACGCTTTATTGTTGTTGTGTAATTAGATCCAAAGGGTGGTGATCTCTGGAGGGAACTTCAAACCGGACACCCTCAAACCCAAAGAGGTGGTCAGCCTGTTGTTGGACGACGATGAGCTGGAGAAGAAACGTGAGTTTTTAAAGACGAGGCGTCTTTGTCATGTTTTTATTTTGTGCTCATAAACTCACCTTCACCCTAAATGTGTCTTTTCTTGTAGTGCGTCAGAGGCAAGAGGAGAAGAGGCAGCTGGAGGAGTGCAGCAAAGTGAAAGAGCGCAAGAGGAAGAGGGAGAAATACGCAGAAAAGGTACGGTACAACATGATCAGCAGGCAGCTCAAACATCAGCAGGCAGCTCAGTCTGCAGTGGTGTGATGGTTCAGCATAAAGAGGAAAGGTGTAGAATAGGGGCCCGAGGCCCTGGAACAACCTTCATAAAATGTATGAAGTCTAACCTTTCCTCTCCCGATTATCTGTCTCTAACCAGCAGAAGAAGAACGAAGAGTCTGAGAACAAGAAGAAGAAGGAGGTGAACCTGGTTATCTCTCACGCGCCCTCGGCAGACAACTCCAACCTCTCTGCGGACGGAGACGACTCTTTCATCAGCGTTGAGATGGACTCGGCCATGCCCAGTCCCTTCAGTGAGGTGAGGAGGTCCAGGGGGAGGAGGAGGAGGAGGAGGAGGAGGAGGGAGACACTAGCTGTATCCCAGTGTCAAGGATCCTTCCTTCAGAGTCGGGTCCTCCAGAGAGGAGGCCAGAGTCCTTCCTATCACTGGTTTAACCACTAATGGAACAGCCTTCAGTGTGTAGCTGTGCATCATTGTGTAACTGGACGTCCTGAGATGCATCAATTAACTTAACCGACAATATATCAAGATGAAGTTTATTATCTTTCAGCTAAATATTCTGGCATTTGTTTGTACATATGTTTTTGCTTGACTTTGAACACAAGTTCTTTAAGTTATGTGATATCATAACAACATATTAGCGTAAACTGAAAATACTACCTCCGACCGATGTTGATGAAATCCAGCCGTTTGAGGATCCTTCCTTGACATTTGGATACAGCCTGTCTATGTTCCAGAGAAGGCTCAACTAGAACAGCTATTCTCAACCTTGGGGTCCCGACCCCAATTGGGGTCGCGAGATGATTTCTGGGGGTCGCCAAATCATTTTGGAAGTCAGCTCTGTCTCCACTGTGTTAAAGTTTTTTCACTTAATGTCTTTTTTTTAGTTATTTTGTCTCTTTATTTGGTCATTATGTTTCTTTTTTGGGTCATATTGTGTCTTTTTTTGGTAATTTTGTTTCTTTTTTGGTCAATTTGTGTCTTTTTTTGGTAATTTTGTGTCTTTTTTGGTAATTTTGTGTCTTTTTTGATCATTTTGTGGTCAATTCATGTCTTTTTTTGGTCAATTCATGTCTTTTTTTGGTCATTTTGTGTCTTTTTGTGGTCGTTTTGTTTCTTTTTTGTATGATCTGAACTGTGCGTGTGAGATTCTGTTCAGTGAGCGGGGGTCGCGGACAACATGCATGTTAAATTGGGGGTCGCGACTCAAAAAGGTTGAGAACTACTAAACTAGAAGACTTTGAATCCACACACTGTCTCCTAACTTTTTCTGGTTATTGATTCCTCTCTGTCCATGTGTTACTTTCTTCTTTTACTTCATCCTTATATAATTTCTTCTTTTCCTCCTTTATCTCTCAATTCCTCCTTTGCTTACCTTATTTCTTACTTCCTACATCCTATCCCATCTCTTCTTCCTGCGCCGCCTGCCCTCGACGCTCCCTTCCTTCCTTCTCCTCGTCGTTCCTTAAATCTATCCTTTCCCTTTGCCGTACCGGCCCGGTTCCTCGTTCCCTGTGGTGCTGACCCCCAGCCTGTGTGTGTGTCTGTGTGTGTTCCTGTGCACGGCCAGATCTCCCTGAGCAGCGAGCTGCAGCCCGGCTCGTTGCCCCCGGACGCCGACGCTGACGAGAGCAGCAGCGACATGCTGGTCATCGTGGACGACCCCGTGTCCTCGGCGCCGCAGTCCCGCGCCACCAACTCTCCCTCCTCCGTGTCCGGCTCCGTCTCTGACAACATGAATGGTGAGAGGAAACAGATTTTGGCCGAGCTTTGAGAATGAACTGACTGACTGGTCTCCAAAGTTATAATAGTTTTGGATTTTTCATTAGTTTTAGTTTAATTTCATTGTGAGTTTTTAGAGTGAGTTTGCTAGTTTTAATAGTTTTTCAAAGCAGAGTATTTTTTATATGAAAGAATATTAATATGGCAATCTGAAATGTTTTTCAACCAATCCCATGAGTCGTTCTCACACACACAACCCTGCAGCCAAAGAAAACTCAAGAAGTGCACCAAATGTGTGTTAAAGTGTGGCTGAAGTTAATCTTCAATAAATGAAGGAATGCCAAATACCACCATATATAGATTAGACTCTAATATCACATGAAGCTTAAAGAATAGGTTCCCAATTTTATAAGCCTATTTTTAAAAAGTTTTAATAGTTTTAGTGTTAGTGTGAGTTTCTTGTAATGGGGTATTTGTTGGGTGCGAGATTAAAAAAAGTCACAATAAATGTTTCCTTTATTTCCTTTGTCTGATCCATCTCAGCCCCAATAAGTTTATTAAGTCATAAAACCAGATAGATGAAATAGATTTCATATCAGTCAAAAAAGGTTTACGTATGAAAAAAGCTGACAAAGACGAAAACTAAGGACACTTTGACTATAATAATTAATAAAATAATTGATTAATTAAAAATAGTAAAATAAAGATACAAAATACCTCATTTTAAAAAATAAAAGGGGTGGGATGCCATCAATGCTACAACTGAAAACAATACATAATAATAATAATAATAATAATAATAGTCCAGGGGGCAGCGAAGCACAATCATGATAACAGGCTTGAGAAAGTAAATTAAGTGCAATTTTAAGGGTACTTGAGCTGGAGTATTTCCATTTCATGCAACATTTTACATCTATTCCGATACATTGTAAAAGGAAATATTGTGCTTTTTTTCTCCACTACATTTAACTGAATTTGTCATTTCTTTTTAATTTGCATATTTTATAGAAAACACATGATCAGTTTATAAAAAAGTCTAATTTATAGTTCAAATTAGCTCAACCTCAACCACAAATGGCGTCAAGTAGTATGACGCACACTGTGGAGTCTGCGTGTTCACATTTGAAGGTTTCCTAATTTGAGATAATGTCACTTCATGCGGTCGGCCATTCTAAAAGCTCCAGACTTGCCAAATAAAACCTAACCTGTGTGTTATCTGAGACAGCTTTATCATGTTTGATATGTGCTGGAAAAGCAAATCTATTTGACTCACATGAAGGTCATTACTACACACAGAAGTCCTGCTTGTTATGTTCTCCTCACTATCAGGACTTTGTTTTAATAGGCAAGCGTCCATTGAGACAAGTAGTCTGTTACCTCACATGTATTATGCAGCGGGTTATTTAGATTTATGAGGGTTTTATTTAGCCTTGGCTGCAATGTTTCAGTATGTTCTGTACTTTGGTACCAGATAGATAGTGAGCCTATAGTTTATATCGCTTGCACAGTATATCTGTACTTTGGATGAGCTGCAATAAGGTAATCCCTCCTAAATACAGGCCGCTTGGTCGAAACCCATCTGGGATTTTTGCTGCCATGCTAAGAGGCTCCTGCCCCAAGAGATTATTAAAAAAAGGCCGAGCAGGCTGGGAAAAACTTGATGTGAATGATGTTATAATGACACGTTTGAAAGACATAATGAAGGTTAGAATGAAGGAGCAATTGGTGAACTTGGAAGTTTGAGTGAAACGGAAGGAAGAGTAAGATTATGGGCTGGATGGAGCAAAAAATAGGGATTAGTGGAGGGTTTTCATCTGTGTCTGGGTGTTTGTGATAGGACAGGCTGTATATATGACCACAGAAGGATCTTATATACAGTGGTTGGATTGAAACATACAAAGAAAACACAGAGCGGTGGAGAGAGTGGGGAGTCAGAGAGATGGAAGACGCTATTGGAGGGATTAGGCACAAAACCAGTGTGGCTCTAATTCTGCAAACAGTATGGAAAATGAGAGCCATATTCCAGTTTGTGCTTGAGCCTGTACTTAGGGTAATGATGAGTAATGATTATTGAGTTGTAATTTTTCTGTATTACATTAAACCTATCATGTAGGGGTGTGCCATATCGTATCGTTCACGATAATATCGGTATATTTTTTTCATGGTTAAAAAAATGCATATCATGATATTGGCAACATTCCTACTTCTTGATGTAGTGGCGTAAGGCTAACAATAGCTAACAATTAAATTTTAATCACAAAAAGCTATTTACTCTCTGTCGCTAAACACATGCAGCTTTCAAAATAAGAGCACAGTGTGTTAACAGAATCTACCACAGAACTTACAAGAAGACTGTCAAAATAAGATGCCTTAAATAAAACATACAAGAACCTTCATTCTCCTTTACAAAATGTCATTAAAATATGCCCCCGAAACCCCTAAATGGTTATTTTTATTATTTTCTCATACATTTTTTTGTTATTTGGCAACTGTTGAGATTTGCACTTCACACTACATTTTAGATTTTTATTTATTCATACAGACTACAAAAAAAACATCATTTCTATATCTTTTTAAGTATTTCGTAATATCGTCAAGAATATCGTTATCGCAAAAATAGCCTGAAATATCGTGATATTCTTTTAGGGCCATATTGCCCACCCCTACTATCATGTCATAAGTCTCATAAGAAAAAATAGAAGGAATAGCATTGAGAAACAGCATTTTTGATGATGTGTTTGCCTTTCTTCTTCAGGTGTTTCAGCCTCCGAAACGATCAGTCCCGGCAGAGGCCGGTCTGGGCGGAGTCGGGGCCGGCCTAAAGGACCAGGAGGCGGGGGCAAGTCCGGAGGGAAAGGACGCGGGCGCAAGTCAACAGCCGGAAGTGCGGCAGCCATGGCGGGAGCGATGGCTGGTGCAGCGGCTGCATCTGCAGCAGCTTATGCTGCTTATGGTTACAGTGTTTCTAAAGGTTAGTCAATATTATAAAGAACTGATTTGAAATTAGCACTCACCACACTGCAAAAAGAGGTGTGGCTGAAAACAAGATAAAAACACTAAATCTGAGGGAAAATGATCTTGCTGCATGGACAGATAATTTCACTTGACAAGATTTCTTAAATTAAGATGGTTAAATTCAGAAATAAGCATTTTGAACGCTTAAAATAAGAATTAAATCTTAAAACAAGATAAATTATCCAACACTTCTAAATCTAAAGTTTTTTTTATCTTGGTAAGAAACAAATAATTTGCAGTGCACTCTGCTTGGGCCAGTTCATCACTGCTGGCAGCTTTAATTTATCTTCTTTTAAGAGTTCATTTCTTTTTTTAAGGACAATTTTTTCCTGTTTTTCTGACTATTTTTTCTGTTTTTCGTGGTCATTTTTTCCTGTTTTTTAAACTCTTTTTTCTGTTTTTCTGACTCATTTTTCATGTTTTTCTGAAAATTTTTCCTGTTTTTCAGAGGTTTTTTTCCTGTTTTTCAGACTATTTTTTCTGTTTTTCTGCCCATTTTCCCCCTGTTTTTTATTAAATCTAGAAATAAGCATGTTGAACACTTAAAATAAGAAATTAACTCTTAAAACAAGATAAATTATCCAACACTTCTAAATCTAAAGTTCTTTTTTTTATCTTGGTAAGAAACAAATAATTGTCAGGTCACTCTGCTCCGGCCAGTTCATCACTGCTTGCAGCTTTAATTTATCTTGTTTTAAGAGTTAATTTCTTATTTTAAGCATTCAACATGCTTATTTCTGGATTTAATAATCTTAATTTAAGAAATCTTGTCAAGTGAAATTATCTGTCCATGCAGCAAGATGATTTCCCTCAGATTTAGTGCTTTAATCTTGTTTTAGACACACCTTTTTTGCAGTGCACCCACCAAATGCAGGTTAATATTTGGCAGTGGCGTGCATATATAGACCTTTTTAGATTCAATTGTGGTGTCTCAAAGACATGCTAATCGCGAATAACAGAATTTGCACATTACATTCAGACCACTACAACGTCTGCAGCTCTATAAAACACTCACTTTTCATAGGGTACCACACCATCCAGCACATACACTTTGAACATAGATATTCGCCTGAAACTATTAGAATATTATTGGAAAATCGAACCTTGTAGCCACTTTAAAAGTCCTAAAGATAGGTAGGCTAAATAGACTTCCAGATGAGATGAGTCAGGGTGGAAATCCAGAGTGAATTGTGTTACTGACCAGGTGTAGGCCTATCACACAATGGGGCGGAGCTCCGATAAAAGGGGGCGGAGCTCCCCTAAAAGGCGTCCGATCGGAAACAGTGCAATGCCGCAACACCTCCTACGTAATAATGATATTTTGAAAAATCGAGATTGCACACCTTTGTGCCATGCACAAGCCACATAGGAAATCTGAGGTCAGTCTGAATAACGGTCAGAGAGATATGAGCTAGACACACACACACACACACACACACACACACACACACACATACATACATGTCTTTAATAGTTGTGAGGACCACCACTTCCCCTAGCCCAACACACACATTTCAGGGTTTACCATCTCTGTTAGGACCTTCCCTGAAATTCATACAGATGATTAATTAAGGCCTTTAGAGGCTATCCTAGCATTTTCTTTGTGAGGACTGGGAAAAATGTCCTCACAACTACAAATGTCCTCACAATGTTGGTATTCTGCCAAGGGTTGGTCCTCACAACTATATGAAGACAAACACACGCACACACACACACACACACACACACACATGCACACACAGACGGTTCTTGCTTTAGAGATAGATTACATGCAAATAAAGTAAATACTGCACATGCCTGTCTGTATAATACATTGTACACAGTCAAAATGTAGCATTCATTGTGACACACTGCTAAGTGTCCTCTGTGTGTGTGTCCGTCCCTCCAGCAGGCCTCGCTGGGTCCAGCCCCCTGCAGCCTTCCCTGGGCCGGTCCGGTACCAGCCCCGCCTTCAACCCCAGCAGAAGCTCCTCCCCCCAGGCCAAAGGAGGCGCCTCCACCCCGAGCCCCCACAAACAGCTGGCCCACAGCCACCACCACCACCACCATCACCACCACAGCAGCAGCCACGGCGCCGTCAGGAAAGGCAAGGGCCCCGGTGGTCCTGGGGCTCGATAACGCACTCACTCTAACACACACGAATGTGCCCTCACACACACGCACAACTGTCTCAGTATAGAACACACACACAAACACACACAAACACACACACACACACACAGAAAACTGACCTACTCTCACTGTGATCCCCACAGACGCCTAAACTGATAGTAACAGAGGCTCACTACCTGGAGGACCATGCTGTGTCTGCTGGCTCAGCAACTAAAAGGACCCCTACACACACACACATACACATACACACACACACACATACACACACACACTCATTTGAAGGTACAGTCCTTACCAGCCTCCACATTTCCTGGTTTTATTTTAATGTGTCCGGGTCAGAGGACAGAATCTGCCTTGAGTATTTTTGTTTGCATTGTGACAAGAGTATTTCCAAGTGCTTTTTGAGAAGACGAACCGTACTTTTCTATTCATGACAGGAAACTCTTTTGATTTGCTACCTAGCTGTGATGTTACGACAAAGACATGAACCAACACATGTAGCTTAAAGGGCTTTGAAAATAAATGTTTGCCAGTTTGGGGACGCAGAGGAGTTTCTGTCAAATGCACTGAGCCACGTCTTCCGTTTTTGTGTGTGTGTTATTGCTACATGTAAATTAGGTTATTTAATTGTTCTGTAGATATGCTCAGTGCAAGCTGGTGGATGATTCTGCATTTCACAGAGCGTAATGTGAACCCTTACCTTACCAACCCACTCTTTACCAAACAATATGTCTACAGCTTTTCTACTAAAGCTCCTATTTTTGTAATAAAAGATGTGAGTACCCATACCAACATGGCAGGACTGAACATTTTGAAAAATATTTGTCCGTAATAAAATGTATTCCCGCACCGACGGAAATTAAAATCGATGATATATTTTTTGTCCAATGGGAAAATGAATGAATGGATGATGTGAAAATTCTATTCCAAAATGAGGGGGTACTGGTTGATCCGGCAATGCTGCTAACGGTAAATTTATGAATTCACTCAGATTATTTGGTTTGTTTATATTTAAGTTATTTGAGTTATGTTGAAAATTAATGGGGTATCCACCTGTAAAACAGTGTAAATTGTACTGAAGCCATTTTTATTTTTCAGATTTTTTGTGATGAGGAGTCTGTGGTTCTCTTTGATGTCATTGATGTTTTAGGATTTAAAAAAAAGGTCCTAATTTGAGCACTACATCTGTTATAGGTTTGTTTGTTTGTTTTGTGTTAATAGTGTGATTAAAATATGATGTTCTATATTGATGTACATAATGATGAGAGCGACATTTCCTCTGGCTTTTCCCTCATTTGCCTGTCTATTTTTATAGGTCATGTGTACATATGAAGAAAATGCATCTGCCATTTTACTAACCGGAGGAGCCAACTGAAAATAAAAGAGTGCTAAATCAGCCTTTCTGCTTATCTTGAATATTTTTTCTGCTCATATTTGCATTACTCATGTAAAAACTGGGTTATAGGCTGATGGTGGGGATAAACGTGTCTGCATGCAACACAGTGGAAAAACTATGGAAGTCTATTTCTGACAGTAAAAGAAAACAATCATTTGAAATTATCTTGTGAGTAAAATTTTTAAAGAGATCCTGTAAGTGATATTAATGAGAAACATTCTGAAAATAATGATGAAAATGACTTAGTACTGCAAAAATAATGACAAACTAAAAAAAATGGTCTTTATGGTCTTATTATTTTGAGATACTAGGTAATTATTTTTTAAATAATTTCTCATTGTTTTTGCAATACTTAGTCATTATTTTAAGAATGCTTCTGATTATGTCATCAATAATGACTGAAATGAGTTAGTATCTCAAAGAAATTAGTATCACAAAATCATGAGTATCTTGAGAAAATTCATTCTTTTAAAATACTAAAACATTATCTTAAGGTTAATCGTTATTTTCAGATAAGTCATTTTTTTAAACATTTCTCTATTATTGCAATACTGTCTTTTTTGTAATTATTTTTATATATTTTATCATCAATAATTAAGTATCTTAGAATGAGAAATGTAGAGATATATGTTTTTTTTTAAAGAATGTTTCTGATTATGACATCAATAATGACAATAAGTTAAAAAAAATACTTAAACTATCTCAAAATAACGACTTGGTATCACAAAATATTCAGTATCTTTTCATTATTTTAAGGTTTATCATTAATTAGAGATAAGTCATTATTTTTGAAAACATTTATTGTTTTTGCAGTACTTTATTAATTCATTCTTTGTAATTACACTGTAAAATGATTAAAAAATAATAAATGGGTTAATTCAGTTTCAGTAACAATAAAACACTGTAAATGTATATATCAGCCAAAACAGTATTTTTTTTTTTACAGTTTTTTGTTTTTTTGAAAAATACATTACTCCACTGTAAAATACACTGCAATATGTATTTAATGTAATATATATATACACAAGCCACCACTGTAATTTTTGCATTTATCTTTTGTAAAAAAAAAAAAAAAAAAAAAACTTTTTCTCACTGTTAAATGTACTAAACAGTAAAAAAAACTTTAACAGTAAAATCTTTTTAAATGGTAAATCTAATTTATGCCGCTTTTATAGAGTTTTCTTGTCAATTATATGGCAAAACAGCGTTTCTTTTGATGGAAAAACTTATTTATACAGTAAAAAATGGAAGTTCTACTGTATTTATTATGGTAAAGTTTCTTTACCGTAAAAACAACAGTTGTTGTTGTACAGCGTATTTTGATCTTTTTATCATCAATAATTACTTAAGTACATTAAAATGAGAAATTTACTCAGAAGATTCTGAATACTTTTAAGATACTAAGTCATTATTAGAATTCTGTAAATGTTTGTCTGATTGTATGATTTACAGATTTACAGTTTTTTGGCAGAAATGGTCTTCCATAGAACAGTTAATCAGACCTTTTACCTTGTTCTGTTGTTCCTGGGTCCAAGACAGGTTTTGTGTTTCTTACTGAGCTTTGTGCAGCTTTGCAGTTTTTTCAAATAAAAATAGTTGTGCTTGCCGCCCTGTTATAAATATCAACTTTTATGTAGCTGTCGAGACTATCACAGAGCTATTGAACCAACTGTGGCTTTTTGAAACCATCATTTTGTAGTTTTTGGCACCAAATACACTGCAATCATAGTCATTTAGAAATGTTCGCCCACTAAAACTGGAACCTGAGATATAAGAGTCACTGAAGCTTGAAGGTCATCCCAAATCTCTCACTCAGTCTGCAACCACCTTCTTTACTTTGCATTCAGTTCAATTCAAACAACAAACATTTCTGGATTTCATTAATGCATTAAAATATAAATCTAACCGCTCAGCATTAAAAACAACAACTATATTATATAAATTCAGCTGTCCCTGTTTCTCAGGATGATCTACAGACTTTGCTGTGGAAGGTTTTTATTGGAACTACTTTCTATTAAATAAGTAGTCCCTGTGAAAACTGTTCAGCCTCAGTTACTACTGGGACCTTATTTTTGGAGGGACACCTTATAGAGTTTTCCTAATGTAGTTTAGTTGTTTGAGTAGCACAAACCAGATTCCATTCACCTCAGTCACATTGTTGGTGCAAATGTCAAAGGGCAGATATTCAATAGAATTATGAATTTGTGAGAAAGAAGTTTGTTATAGTATTTTTTTATTACGTTAGGGTGAATTGACCCTTTAACAATTATACTGTACATAATGAGGTCTTGACTCGATTAAATCTAATCCAATCATAGTCGTGTCTTTTACAGTTTGTGGGTTTTAAATGTCTGAGAGTCAATCCTCGGAAGTGCACCTGAACCCGTCACAGTGTTTTCATATGGTTTGGTGCTTAAGATTTGATCTCGATGAGATCCTCAGCAGCGTGTTCTTCCTGGTGCACTCTGACATGACCACTGAGCAGACTGTAAACACAGGACTTCCAGGTCTGGGCCTGTTTCTGGCCAGTGGTTACATAAGCCTCCGCAACTAGATAGACTCTTGACTTGAACCACGTCCAAGGTACAAGCTGCTCCGGCCAGCGTTTGGGAGTGTCCAATGTATGTTTGTATATGGGTATACTGTTCCAAAAAACAGCTTTACACAGCTATCTGGATAATACCGCAGAGGACGTTCTGCAAGCCTCACTATAGCCTTTTATATATAAATATATAATACAATGGTTCCCATCATTTTAGCCTGATAACCCATAAAACAGATCAGTGTCTCCCCATAACGTGTGGTTTTTAATGGCAGAAGTTATGTTTTGAGTAATTGACAAGAAAAAAAAAAGCACAAATGAGAGAAAAGTATTTTTTTTTTAAATTCCATAATCAACTTGTGCCTCTGAGGATCACTTAGGGGGTCCAGGTCTCTGACTTTGTGGCCTTTCCATAGATCAATGTTTTATATATTAATTTATATAATATTTAAAACAATTATATTAAGATATAAAGGTTTGTGGGAGTGGTCCCAGATAGGAACTAAATGCCTTATAAGATTTCGGATTTTTAACAAATCAGCAATTGTAATGTTGCCACTAAATTCATAAACAGGGTTTGTACAGCTTTAAGAAAGTGTTTCATAATACCTTTATACCCATATCAATCAATGTATATTTTAACTTTTAGTAGCTGTTGTGTTCATGAGAAAATGCTCCCTTTTTATTTTGCACCCATGTCAGTTAATTTAAGACAGGAATTCTCTTTTGAAGATTTGTGGTTATACAAGTTATTGTATAAGGAAACACAAGATTATGTTGACAGCCTGATGTTTTTCAGATATTTCAAATCAAAAAATCACTCTGGCCAACAGGTACCATGAAGCACAAACAACAAAAACAGATTTCTTTTTACGTTTTATTCGTGTTTGCAACTTGATGAAAAAGTTGCTACAAGCAACTTTATAAAAACAGGTTTTAAACAAAAACCATCAAAGCACCCTTTTGGTGAGATGCAAACAGGTTCAACTACCACAATAACTTGCTGTACCGTCTGAATGGATTGGACGGAACCTAAATTGTGCAAATAACAAAACGTTGATGTGCATTTTAATAAAACAGAACTGCACAGATGTTACAGTGAAGAACATTCAGTCACAAATGATGTACAATGAGGTCATGCTTCAGAAAAACACTTAAAACTAATGCTTCCCTTTTTACTTCAGTCGCAATCAATGAATTCAAGCACACTGGATGTAGTGTGTAATGATGTCACAACATAAACAGATGTGGACTAGCATGACAGGTGGAAAGCCTCTGTGTGTGTGTGTGTGTGTGTAGTGTGTTAATCAGCTATGCAAGCTAGTGAGAAAAAGGGTACGAGCTACTGTGCAGCTAACAGACAGGACACCACGGTCAGAGCTGCTGCCTCGATGGAGAACAGGTGATGGTCCTCCACCTGCGGGCAGCTGCTCCTCATGAACTGAGCCAGGCGGAGCAGGTACTCCAGGTTGTGGCCCGTCTTCCCTCTGCACAGCGCAATCTGGGCGCCGATCATCTCTGGGCTGGCCGGCCCCAGGTAGAGAGCGTTGTCTGAGGTGGCGATGTACACCAGCGCCTGAACCGGAGGCTGGCTCTCCCCCTCGGGGAAGAAATCCACCATCTTGGTGACGTAGCCACCGCAGACCGTCTCACGCACGTTGAGGTACTTCAGGGACTCCTCGACTTGAGAGCCAGTCACCTCGAACGCCACACCCCAAGTGCTCGCCTGTAAGAAGAGGAAAACATCATGAGTTATTATGCAGCTTGGATCAGAGTGAATGTTCTCATGCGTGGAAACTCCCCCGCAGCATCACCAGCCAACCAATAGGAAGTAGAGCTTTCCACTTACGTCATCATCTTCAATCAGCGTCACCACTCTTCCGGGCTGCAGAGGGAGGAAGAGAAATGGGTCAGGGACATTTATATACAGTCTATGGTCAGGGACATTTATATACAGTCTATGGTCAGGGACATTTATATACAGTCTATGGTCAGGGACATTTATATATATTTATATGGTCAGGGACATTTATATACAGTCTGTGGTCAGGGACATTTATATATATTTATATGGTCAGGGACATTTATATACAGTCTATGATCAGGGACATTTATATACAGTCTATGGTCAGGGACATTTATATACAGTCTATGGTCAGGGACATTTATATACAGTCTATGGTCAGGGACATTTATATACAGTCTGTGGTCAGGGACATTTATATATATTTATATGGTCAGGGACATTTATATACAGTCTATGATCAGGGACATTTATATACAGTCTATGATCAGGGACATTTATATACAGTCTATGGTCAGGGACATTTATATACAGTCTATGGTCAGGGACATTTATATACAGTCTATGGTCAGGGACATTTATATATATTTATATGGTCAGGGACATTTATATACAGTCTGTGGTCAGGGACATTTATATATATTTATATGGTCAGGGACATTTATATACAGTCTATGGTCAGGGACATTTATATACAGTCTATGGTCAGGGACATTTATATACAGTCTATGGTCAGGGACATTTATATATATTTATATGGTCAGGGACATTTATATACAGTCTATGATCAGGGACATTTATATACAGTCTATGGTCAGGGATAAGGCCTGGTGCGATCTGAGATCATAATGTTCATTATGTGTATAAAACAAAATCATATTTAGCATCTTACCAACGCGTCACTCCCGCGGTGGAAGTTGTCTCCGTGCCAGAAGCGTCTCTTGTAGCCTTGGATGTAACCGACCTGGCTCCTCTTGTACTTGAAGTCGGGCTTCCACACCAGGGACCCGTACCCGAAGATCCACAGGCTGGGCTTGGTGGCGGTGATGTCTTGAGGCTTCATTTTGATCAATAAGTGTTAAATGAATCGATGGGTTACTCTTTAAATCGGTGGTGTTAGCTAAGGTGACTAGCTAGCTAGCGTTAGCTTCCTCCGGTCCAGCAGCAGGGGGACCGGCTGGCTCGCAGGGATACCGCGGACGGTATTTGAGCCCAACTGCTTAGCAGTTGCGAAGATGGAGTTTCGCACTTTATGTTGCCTTGCACTATGCATTGCCGTTGCATTAGAGTCGCCGCATTATGCCTTAAAAATCCATGGCAGCCGCCTGGGCCTCGAACCGATGGAGAAAATATCTAAAACGGGTTCGGCCAGCTGCTCCGCCGGCCGGTTACAGTACGAATTTAAAGCTTATGAAGAAAAGATGGAGGTTTAATTAAGTGATAAAGGCGTTTAAACACCTTGCGGCTGTTGGTCTTCTCCTTCCTCCTTCTTCTCTTTTGGAGCTTTTCCTCGATAACATGGCGCAGCGGCGCTTACGTATTTATACAGTCCAGAGCAAGTGGGCGGGACCACATCAACGTTTTCCACCAATCATATTCAACAAAGAGTTCCCTGTATCATATTTTATCCAATCAGATTTCTGTGCGCCAAATAAGGCGGGACTTTTAATCAAACCCGCAACACTATAGGCTCAAATTTACCTCAAGCCCCAGGCTCATCTTTGAATCTGATTGGCCAATGAGCTGTCAGTCCACATGACTCAATCTATGATTGGTCGACTGTGTTGTCATTCTCTGAATATATTTCCATATAGTTCAGACTCGCTCCGGCTGATGCAACTTCCATCAGCATTTCAGGGCGATACTGTATAGCAGCAGCCAAGCAACATACCAAGACATTGCATCAGACTTCATATAGGAGAGAGGTCTATATAGGGAGGTGTATTTTATTTCACAAGACATGCCACAAAGAAAAGCAAGTTAAAGAAGATATAAACTTATATTTGAACTTAAACAAACAGATAAAAAAAATAATTCGGCCTGTGGGAATAACATGACCTGAACACAGTATAAATGGAAATCACTGTTGGCATTTGAGTGAGTTAATAAGCTTCCCTACATGGCTGTTTAAATGCACCAGGGCAAAAGTGGTAATCTGGTCCCACAGCTCAAAGATCCAGAGGCAAGGCTAAGGTCACTGACTGCTGAAGATCCATCACCACAACCACATTCATCTTCCTCTGAAATCAGGGAGAGAACATGTTGATAGAAGGTGAACAGGTAGCCTACTTTTCTTTTAACACATCATGTGTAACACACTTTTGTTTTTTGTTGACACTTCCAGCAGGCACAGGGTCATTTTGTCAGGTCAATTGTCTGTGTCACCAGTGGGTCCCTGGAATATTTGACTCTTGCATAATGATCCCAACTTTGTAAACAAACACATACGTCTCTTTTTATACACTTTACAAAACAAATATCCAACTTTGGCAGCAAAATACAGTCTAATACAATCCAAGGAATGAGTTTGACAACCAGCCCATGTTTAGTAAGTAAGTCAACTGTCCACAGCAGAGACACAGCAAGAGACAATGATGACCAGAGAGATGGAAGACTTGATCAAATGTGCAAAAATGCCCACTCCACCTGCTGGATCTGATATACTCTAATAGCAGAGGCTCATCTGTGCTCAATAGATAGATTATCTATAAATAGCTGGTATTATCTGCCTTGATAAGAGGCCAGACAACTGTATCAGCTCTTCATCAATCTAAAGCACCACACAATCCAGGCCTTCGAGCGACCCTGTGTCATGCAGAAGCTTCCATCCCATTATGCCACGGCCTTTCATGTCCATCCACTCCTCGAGGCCTGCTGCCACCGTATCTCTGGGCTGCTCCAAGCACAGGCCACTACAGGCTTCACTAAGCCATAGTGACAGCGCGGCCTGTAATCTAATCTAGTGCGCTGCTTCCATGTTTTGACTAGTCAATTTATCAAATATTCACAGGGCTATTTGTCTTCGCTGTCAAACTAATACATTTAAAATAGATCATCATACGAGCCCAAGGCTAACTTAAATATTAGCTTATGTGCTAACATGTGTGGACTTTGCCCTAAATATCCCTGTGTGGTCCTGCATGTTGTTCTAGCTCACAATATATGATGTACTACATGGAGACAAACAAGGTATACCAGTCTGTTTAAATAGGGTTGGTGGTAGCACTGCATTGCACTGCATTCTGTCCATGACAGAAATATGAGACGATGTCCTCTGGGCACATACTGTACATGCAAAAGGCCGCAACACCTTGCATACATTGGAGCAAGACACACAGAATCAAGAGTTGTTGTCATTACAAATACTATCTCTGTGGTTTTGTGTCTCTTTAAAGTTGTTTTGTGTCACCTCGTAATTGTTTTGGTTCTTTTGTACTTCTTTTTTGTCTGCAAAAAAGTTGTTTTGCCCTTATTTGTAGTATGTTTGTGTCACTTTGTAGTTGTTTTATATCTCTCTGTAGAATTTTTGTATCTCTTTGTGGTTGTTTTGCCACTTTTCATGAATGACGTGTATTAATTCAATTAAATCTTTTTCTCACTTTACAGCTGTCAGTTGTTTCTGCATCTCCTGGTATTTTTTTTTTTTTTTTTTTTTTTAGCTTTCTTTGTATTTTGTGTGTCTTTGTAGTCACGTTGTGTCCTTTTCTGGTTGTTTTGCCTGTTTTCATAGTCATTGTGAGTCTTGTTGTGTACCTTTGCAGCTCTTTCTGAATCTCTTTGTAGTTGTTTTAGTCTTTATTTTTTTGGTCTTTGGTTGTTTTTCCAATTTTGCAGTTGTTTTGCATCTTTTTGCAATTGTTTTGTTTATTTCTGTTGTCATTTTTGGGTTCTTTGTAGTTGCTCTGTGTCCCCTAGTGGTTGCTTTACATCTCTGTGTCGTCATTAGATGTTTCTTTGTGGTCATTTTCAGTCTTGTCCTGGTTGGTACGTATCCCTTGACATGACATTTTGCAGGTGAAGGCTGGGAGGGCCCCTGATGTGCTGGGCCCCTTGACATTTCTCTGTTAGGCCCAGTCAGTAATCCATCCATGCATGTCATGTGTGGTTGTTTTTCTGCACATGATGTAAACATTCTTTAGCAGGTCAAGAGCTTGTGGCCGGGTTACTGGGACAGGTCAATGGCATCTAAAAGTACATCCTGCAGAATGTCTATGTCTCATATACCTATATCACCTCTATCTACTCTATTCTACTCTGTTGATCTGCCCTGTACAACAACATCTATTGCACCTCTGTCCGTCCTGGGAGATGGATTTTTCCCCTGCTAAAAGGGTTTTTTAAGGAGTTTTTCCCTGGCCGATGTGAGGGTCTATGGACAGAGGATGTTGTACCATATACAGTCTGTGAAGCCCTTTGAGGCAAATCTGTGATTTGTGATCTTGAGGTATATAAATAAAATTGATTTGATTTGATTTGATATTATTCCAGTATGTTATTCTGAAGTACTGATTCATGTTCGAATTTTAAATAATAATAATTATCGCAGTAATGAGCTGCCCACTGCTCCTTGCATGGTGTGTTCACTTCTTGGAAAAATGGGGGTTAAATGCAAAGGTTGAATTTCCACATTGTAAAGTAATCTTCTTCTTCTTCTTCTTCTTCTTCTTCTTCTTCTTCTTCTTCTTCTTCTTCTTCTTCTTCTTCTTCTTCATCATATCAGAATAAGCCTGTTTCATGCTCAAATGTGCTTAGGTCATGTGCTGCTGTGCAATTACGTTACTTTAAACCTGGACTTGAGTGTACCTGGGGTTTTATTTTGGCATGTACTGACCATCTACTTCCTGTGTGGGTTTCTTACTGACACCTAGTGTTAATTAATGAGACGACTACAAGTGCAGCACAGGGCGAGGTTACAGACTGGGTGACAGCATCAAAACGCATCAGGATGATCTGCTCACACATGCATGTGCAAAAACATGCACCAGGAACATGTTAAGGCTTTAAAAGGACCGTCCAGCCCCAAAATAAAAAATATGTATTTCCTGTAGTTTTATTTATCAGTGTAGATTGATTTGGTGTGACTTGCAGAATGTTGGAGATATGAATGTTGTGAGCAGTTGAACTATATTATTTTCTAGTATAGAAGCTATATGAAGATGCTCACATTAAAACAACCTAGAATAGCATTACAGGTAAGAGGACTAATGTGTATTTGATTTTGAGGTGAACTGTTCCTTTAAATGAAGTGCTGCATCAATGAAAGAAAGCCAGAGCTAAGTAGCACTTTTGCACTCATCATTTTGAGCATCACCATTTGTGAAAACTGTTTTGCAGAGGCACTTCCACAGTCCTCACAACAAGATAGGGAGATTTAAATTTTAAATCCGCTTCCTGATTCCCCATTCATGACATCAATGTCACAGATTTTCCGCTCTTCCTTCTTCAGAATAAATAGTTACTGATTAGTGTGTTTTTCTGCATTTGTTTTTAGGTTGTTTCCTGAAAACCAGAGTGCAGATTGAAAGAAGCGATGCGTGAGAAAAGCAGTTGGCCCACGCCGGCATGTTCTGCATTTTTTAATCAGGGAGGAAACAGGAACTGATGTCACTAGGTCACAAACAGGATGCTGTGATTATAACACAATGAAAATGCCTGGCCATGCTATGGAGACCCAGGGGCCAAAGAGCAAAGCTCTAGCATGTGTTTGTCACTGTGATCAAGTGTGAAAGAGGGCGTGTGTCTGCTTACAGGTGTGATGATAGGGGGATGAAACGTAAAGTAATCAGGGAGGGTCAGGTATCATGAGGGGCTTTAACTACATGATTAATCATTGTGATAACGTATGTTTTTCTTGAGCCAGGCCGGAAGCACCCTCTTCCAATCTTTTTTTTTTTTTTTTTTACGCACACTCAAGCTCTTAGATGAGGATGCCTAGGTCAACAGGCTAACAGGATGTGTGTGAGGGAAAAGCCATCCAGATTCTCTGCCGAGTGTTGATTGCTGATGATTAGGGGGTGTTGACTGTCGCAGGATTTCTGTTAATTGGAGGCTGGAGAGTTCTGCATTTGAAAATGCAGATGACACATTTACTAAAATGGATTTTTTCAGAGGCACTGCAACAAATTTTTAAATTGATCAATGCATGATATCGACAATGCAATAAACAGATAAATGCACACAGCCTATATTCAGACACTGTGCCATTAAACGAGCAGCCAGTACTTCCATAAGGTTGTGATGTCACAACTATATTTCAAAAAGGTTTAAAATGCAGCTATAATGCGGTTTAGTTATTCCCCAGCTGCAATGATGTTGAAGAGGCATCAAGAGCGTGGTTGATTCTTGATGGTTACCTGATCTGTACATCCTGCCTGGTTGGTATGTCACATGTGCAACTTTCAACAGTAGGAAAGGATACATGATGGCTCACATATTAGCTACTTCCATCATCAGCTCTGGAAAAAATATGTGTTTGATTCATACTGATTAAAACTTAAAAAAAAAAGATTTTAATGTCCTCTGGATGCTAATTATCTAATTGGCTAATTCTTCATGTTTAACTTTTATGTGATCTGGATGCAGTTTGATGAGGTATGTCAGTTCATACCAAGCCAACATTAGCTAATTTGCTAATCAGCTAAGTTAAAATTTGTTTTTTAAAAAGTCTTAATTATTTCTGAATGTCCAAACTGCAGATGCAGAAGACCTTGACCCACTGACCAATCAGAGCAGACTAGGTTGTTTTGAGAGTGGGGCTTAAAGAGACAGGTGCTAAAACCGAGTGTTTCAGACAGAAGGTGAACGTAGCCCAGGTCTATTCAGATAGACAGCATGAGGAATAAAGTATTTTTTGAACATTAAAGCATCTAAACATGTTCTAGTAGAAAATATGTACGGAACAACAACATTTTCTGAAGGCCAAAGGGCAATAAGACTGAGCAGATGGCTCCGATATGTCAACTTTTCTAAAAAATCTTTCTATTTATGTGGGTTCATAGCAGATCCACTGACTCCCATTTGGTTTCCCCTCCCCTCTGGTGCCAGGCCCTCTCCCCAGCTTTGTTCGCAGGAGTGGGTGGTACAGAACCGGGCATTGAAATATTGCTCTTAACCCTGAAGGGGAGGCCGGCAGTTGGGGAGCCTGTAAGTGCTCGAGTGTGTTTTTTTATGGGATGAGGTCTGTGCACTGTGTGTCATGCACACGGGGCGAGAGGCCTGGCATATGCTGCTGTTTTTATGGCACTACAGACTCACTCCGTGCTCCCCCACGGCATCTGTTTGGTTGGCTGTGTGTGTGCGCGGACGCGTGTGTGCGAGCATTATGAGGGGTGTGGGGTGGGGGGCGTTCCCCTTTGCCCTGCGCCTGGCTTTGTTTCGCCATTTCCAGCTTGAGGGGGTGGTATCCGTGGAAACGGATTTGAATTTCAAGCCAATTTAGGGCCGGAGAGAGTCTGAGGGGTGGGTGAGAGGGGTGGGAGCCAAAGGCGTTTCCAGGAATTACTCGAAGTAGTGATGCTACAGTCAGGGGGCTTTATGCTTGTACCTAAAGTCCAAAACAATAAATATGATGTGGGAATGTAGCACAGCAGCTGGATTTCATATTCATAAACCTGCTCACAATTTAAGAGCAATGTGGGTATGAACTGACTGAACTGAAATGTTATGTTGGAACAATCTCAAAAAAATAAATACAAGACACATTTGATCATCATTTGTACTCAATTTCATTATTTAAAAACACCTCAAAAATAATTTCCTTTTCCATTTACTGACATCAAATTAAAAACAGTTTTCAAGGAAGTTTTATTCTTCAGAAGTTTGGTCCTTATAAATATGCATTATATACAAAATAATATTATAAAACATATAAAGCAGTGTGTCATATTTAAATTAAACTCTGGAAATAATCATTTAAAAAAATTACATTATTGGTTCTGTATTTTTGAAATTTATTATAGGCAGGCAGTGGTGTGACAGTCTTTTCTCCTTGTTTTGAGTCTCTGTTTTTCCTCATTTCGGTTGCATAAAAAAAGCACTTTTCTATGCAAACTTTTCCTTTCCCTTGGATCTTGCTGGCACAGCACTGACTATTGCGCTCCTGTGGTTTTCTCTTCAAATCCCTGTTGATTAAAACGTTTTTTCCCCGATTTTTTTGTAGTGCAAATGATCCAAGAACAGACAAGGGCACAAATTTAGTATTCAAACCCCCTCTTTTAAGGCTTCTAGTGAATTTGGGCTGCATACAATCTTCACCGTTGCGTGGAAAAAGTCCAACCAGTCATTTTCACGTGATTGACAGTTGAAGATTAGTTTCAGACATTCATAACTCTGTGTTTTTGAGGTTGGATTGTGACAGTGGGTGAGTTCACTCGTCTCGACCCTGAGTCTTGCATAGCAGGCGAAGCTGGCAGGAGTGAGTGTGTGAGGGGGGGGATTTGAAGGGGTCAAATCTTAGGCACCTTTTTTACTGATTGGTTGGCTGTCAAAGTCTTCATGATTATCACACAAGGCCAGGTCAGAAACGAGGGGCAATGATCCACCGTCACCTCCTTCTACTGTCCAAGATGGCCCACATTATAAATTAATATTTCACCGATGCTCTGTCAGTCTTCACACCTTGTGTAGTCAGTCTTTTCGCCAGTCCTTTTAACCATTGTCACAACTGAGAGAGGTCCTTCACTGTACATGTTTTGCATACAAACACTCGGTCAACATAAAGTTTCTCAGTTCTGTTCTTATTTTGTTTTTTTGCAGAGCAGAGGTTTCTGCCCTCTCCAGTTCTCAAGTGTTTCAGAGCAGCAGTGGACATCTAAAACAATCTCCAGTCTCTTCTCGGCATTTGTAAACAATCCAGAATATTTTATTCTGCCTCGATTGTGTCTTTCTCCTTGTTCCCTCGCCTTCAGACGCCTCACAGTTTATACCTGGAAGAAAAACAAGGACAGGTTGTTTTTTAGTAACAATACGGCAAAATACCAACCATTAGGGCAAAAAAATTAAGCCAGTGTGAAAGTGTTATAAACTGCAGTTCCTTGAATGGCCACTTGAGGCTGGTTCCAAAAGTGACACACTACCCATAGACCCCCATGTTAAAACACCCAACTTTACAGCAGCAATAAGCATCTTAAACTGTACTAAAAGCGGTTATTGTCTCTATAGTCAATTTCCCCATTCATGACTGTAGGGGAGTACACTTTGATTGACAGGTGGAAGCCTATCACAGGCTTCCTTCTCCCTTGATTCTCGTCTTTACTCATTTTTGGCATTTTAACATTGGGGTCTATTGGGACTGACTCACCTTTGGAGCCAGCCTCAAGTGGCCACTTCTAAATGTTGTCTTGTTTTTAGTTCTAGTGTTTTGTCTTCTTTGATCATTTTAACTGTTTTAGTGTTCTTTGAGTACTACAATCCTGATTCCCAAAAAATTGGGACATTGTATATGTATATATATATATATATATATATATATACACACACACACACACAAACACATGTATATATATGTATATATATATAATATATATATACACAATGTCCCAACTTTTTTGAAATCAGGATATAATAATATAAAACTGTAAAAGCCATATTTAATTATGAAACTCATGCTGAATTTGATTTACTCTTTTTTATTTATTTACATTTTACACAGCAACCCAACTTTTTTGAGGTTGTGTGAAGAGCACTATAGAAAAATGTATTATTATTTTTTATTAAATTATTATTTTATTACGCTCACATTGGCTCCTCAGAAAGACTACATCCAGATTTTATATGTTCTATGAAAATAACACAATAATGCCAAAACTCTTAAGTGTTCTGACAGCGCTTTTTGAACTCTCTTCGGTCACATCCTCCTGTATCACCATCATATTTTCTTTGGAAATCTTAAATTCCAGAAAATGCCACAGCAGTAAAACATAGCACCTTTGAGACCAAGCAGAGCCAAACACATGTGAGGAATCAGTATAAGTTCAGACTTTAGGTCATCACGTGGCCAAGATAAAGAATAGCCAGATAAATTTACAGAACGCATTATTAGCAGCTGATTGGACTTTCCCCCAGCGCATGTCCGTTTGGACAAGAATACAGTCTGTCTAGTAACAGCAGTATCCCTGTCAGAAATGTTTGTGAGGGACGGTGCACTGGGGACAACATGATGCATTTCAAGTTGAGGATCTGTGGAAATGCTGATGAAGATGTGATTTTTTTTTTTGGCTTACCTCAGTTGCTATGACGCACTCCCTCCTCTCCTCTGCTATAACAAATACCGACTGGTACATGGAGTCTCTTGAGGAACATATTGTTGATATCCTACACTCTGGCTTTTCCCTGCAAACACAAATCAAATTGTATGTTAACACAAACTAGAAGCACATGGCAGAGCTATGCATTAAGCTTATACAGCAGAAATTGATTGTCAAATATATATAAACTTTGTGTAAATGAAGAAAAATGTGTTTGCAAGTTTGAAAATAACAACTTGGGCTGATTGTTGAGGCAGGAAGTGAATGAGAGTGCACATTAACAGTGATTTCCACTCAGCAGAGTTAACCCTAACCCTAGTGATTTGTCAACAGTATAGTTTATTATAAGCAGTGTGAATGTGGTTTCTCTTACCTGTACATTCTACTCAAGGGCATTTTGTCTTCTAAACATTTGTCATAAATAAGACTTTTATCCTCTTGTGACTTTTCATCCTTGAACTCCTTTGATTTCGAGCTGTAAGGGTCCAAGTGATAGTTTTTATGAATAAAGTTTGATTTCTCCGAATCACAGTCCACCTCCAGGCCCATTTTCTGGTTGGTGTTTTTCAGCAGGGACTCAGGGATCAGGTTGTCCTTCTGAACGTTGGACAAGTTGTTCATAGTCTCCGTGTCCCCTCTCTCTCTTTGGGCCTGCCTGTGGATGTGCCTCAAAGCCAAGCCCACCATACACAGCAGCACCAGCAGCGCCACCAGCCCCACTGCCAGAGAAACCGCCGCCCACTGGAAGCCGTCTTGACTCTCCTCGGTGGCCACTGGAGAGACGGCGGCGAAGAACTCGCAGCGTGGCCCGGTGAAGCCTGATGGGCAGATGCAGGTGGCTGGAGGCTTGCCCGGCCCGCCGCCACCGGTGCAAAGGCCGCCATTGAGGCACGGGCGAAGGGAGCACTCATCCAGGATCCTGTCACAGTTGCGTCCCCCGTAGCTGGTGGGACAGGTGCAGGTGTAGTCGTTGATTCGGTCTTGGCAGGTGCCTCCGTTGAGGCAGGGGTTACCGGCGCACTCGTTGATGTTGATTTCGCAGCGTTGGCCGGTAAATCCTGCACGGCAGCTACACACACGCGCGCCACCATGGATGAGACAAAGACCACCTACAAGAGGAGAGAAGAGGAGAGAAGAGGAGGCCGGTTAGACAGAAAAACATCCAACGAATCATCAAAAAGAGCATGATCTTCATGAATTTTCCCACCAGGCCCCTTCAGTTCACACGACCACAGCCTCATGTATTGTTCTCCAAACACAGAGCAATCCCAGAGCCCTCCATGTTTACAAGAAGACAGAAATCGAGCTGCGCTGGAAATTTGTCCCCCTTTCATCAACAACCGCAGCGAGCCGTGGCGACATTTACAAGCTGCTGCTCTGAGCTGCCGAGTGTTTATATGGAGGACAATAGACACCAAGTTCCCACCAATTCCTGTTGTTCCACACTGCTTCCAGTTGCAGGAATTTGAAAGGGGGGGGGGGGGGGAGAAAGAACGAGGGGAAGTTCAGAAAGAAGAGGGGGGGTAAAAAGGGGAGGAAGGCTGTACCATTAGCGCAGGGAAGCGACGTGCACTTGTCCACTCTCTTCTCGCAGTTGAGTCCGGTGTAGCCGCGGGGACACTCGCACATGTAGCTGCGGCCATTGTCCTTCTCCCAGCATTTGCCACTGTGGAAACATGGGGAGTCTGCACACGTCAGCAGGCTGTGCTCACAGTGAGAGCCCTCGAAACCTTGGGGACACGTGCACATGTAGCCACTCTCCAAATTCTGGGGGAATTGGGAAAATAAAGGAAAAGTTAGACGGACATTTAAAAAGAGAATTCGGAAACAAAAAAAGTGATGATTTATGTTTCCAACTTACTGTGCATAATCCGCCATTCCTGCAGGGGTTGCTGTCACACTCCTGCATCTCCAGCTCACAGTTGACCCCTGTGAAACCCGGCAGGCAAGTACAAGTATAGCTGCCCTGGCCTGTGTTCATACAGGTGGCGCCATTCACACAGGGACGGTGATGGGTGCAGAAGTTCAGGTCTGGGGGAGAGAAGAGTGTTTGTTTACAGGAGGGAAAAAAAAGAACGAAAACTATCTACCCCGGATGTGTACAAAGCTATGAATGGAACACTTCAGAGGAAACCTAATTTACTAATGCTTTCAAGTTAATTCTAATGAAAACAGTGTACATGTAATATGAGAACATCTTTTAAAAAGGAACAGCAGCAGTGGTCCAAGTTGTCTGGTGTACCTTGGTCACATAATAGGCCTCCCCAGCCCTCCTGACAGTTACACTGCCACGGCAGCTGGCAGGTGCCGTGCTTGCAGGCCGGGTACTTCTTACACTCGTCACAGAACGTGCCCTTCCAGCCGTCTCTGCATCTGCAAAATGACAAAATATATTCATTAATTAATCACTTATCCCTCATATTATAGATCCTATTATTGCCATGAATAACATATCCCAATCTGGCACTTAAAACTGCCTAATTTCTTTTTAAACATGCAAACCAGTCGACACAGATGACTTTACAGCCCTGTCGTGGATTAGCTGGCGATTACATTAAGAAATCAGGCATCAATCATGCAACCAGACATTAATAGCTGCACCACAGTTGGACACAGTCATTAAATGCTCATATAAATCCATCACAAATATATTAAAAATGATTTTTATGCTGAGGGCATAAGTGAAATCATGCATCAGCATGGGTAATTATGTTTTCCGCAACCTCATTACATCATTACACAGTTGTTGAACACAAGATTTTTGTTGTATAAGCAGCGTGAATAAAGTATGTTACACAGTGAATGCAGAAACTACAAGCTAAACTACCATGAAGGTATCTGCTGTATATGAAGGATAAGAAGGGTAATATATAAAAGCACAAAGATGAAATATAGCCTCCAAGATTTCTGGCAGCAAGCCAACTCAGCATTTTTTTATGTTTCCCATGAATATCTGTTTCTCAGCACTGCGCTCACCAACCTTGTCAAACCCTGAGATTGTGGGATTTAAGATGTACTTTTAAGGTTTTTCGCTGAGTGAGCAGAGGCAGGGGAGCGGCTTTACGGTGTTGGGTATCTAAAGGGTTTAACCTAAATTTG
This sequence comes from Centropristis striata, assembly GCF_030273125.1. Lineage (NCBI taxonomy): Eukaryota > Metazoa > Chordata > Actinopteri > Perciformes > Serranidae > Centropristis > Centropristis striata. The sequence continues at coordinate 3,552,578 of NC_081534.1, forward strand.
GGTCAGTTTTAGCGGTGGGAATGATGGATTTGTGTCTAAAAAGAGGGCAAAATAGGATTCAAGGGAAATTTCTCACAGTGAGCGGCCGAGTGTGTGTGAATTATCCTCGCTGGTGAGTGAGTGAGTGAGCGATATAGGGGAATGACAAGAAAGGAACATGGGAAGCATGGAAGTCAGGGAGTGACGCAGGAGAGAGGGAATATATTTTGTTGATTAAGTGAGCTTCAACCTCTGCGATGGATGCCTGAAAAGCCTATGTGAATCTATAAGGTTGTATGTGAAGAGTTGCTGATATTAATATGGCAATGAAGTTGGATTTGAATGAAAACACAATCAAAGCCCTCCATGTGGATGTAACTCACACTGGTCCCATATGTGTTCCGTCCTACACACCAGCCAACACCTATTTCAACACTTCACGATTATTAATACTTACACACACTCGCCAGGTTTGGTACATTTTCCAGTCCCCTCATTGCAGCCCTCCAGACAGATAGCTAAAGAAAAGAGAAAACACACACATACACCATTAGTCTGCAGCTTTTAATTTTTTTTTTTTTTTTACCAATACTCCCACCTGGTTGTCTGTGCCTGCTGACACAATGTGTCAAATATTAAGTTTCACAACTTCCAAGCTGTAAAAAAATGTCCAATAAGAAACACTTTTAAAATGTAATGTATAGGGGCTTGAAGTCTCTCACATGAACCAAGGCTACAGGGCTTTCATTTTCTTGAAATAGCCAGCCCATGTTGAAGTACATGAGGCCTCAATCTGTCTCAACTTTCCTCAGAAGCCTTCATTTGATCTAAACCTGTCCGCCACACCCCCAGCTGCCACGGAGAGGGGGGACTCGGTTGAGGGTTTGTTTGTCCTGTTTTAAGTGTACCGGTCTTGCATGACACTGATTCGCAGGACGGCATATCAGGCGAGTGACGGTAAGCGGCCGGTTTAGTCCCGAACAGATGCTCGCTCTCAATAGCAGACAGCTGTCACTATTGTTGTTTGTGGTCTGCCACAACCATATTTGCAGCTGCTACTACCGCGCGCCCAACAATGGAGGGACTAAACATCGATGGCGCGTGGCGGATAATAATGCCGCGATTAACCTTGGCGCGTGCAGTCGCTCGAGCTCCTCCTATCTTGCCTAATAATCGATTATTAGATTAATCGTCAACTATTTTGATAATCAAATAATTGGTTTGAGCAGTTTTTTAAAGACAATAATTCCAAATTCTCTGATTTCAGCTTCTTCAATGTGAATATTTCTGGTTTCTTTGTTCCTTTATGACAATAAACTGAATATCTCTTTGGTTTGTGGACAAAACAAGAGATTTGAGGACGTCATCTTGTGGTTTGTCAAACACTGATTGATATTTTTCAACATTTTATTGACCAAACAACTAATCGATTAATTGTTTAAATAATCAACAGATTAATCGATAATGAAAATATGACCATGACTGCTTCCCTGTAGGTATCTAAAATGTGCAATGTGTGCTTTATTGTGCTTAAAAACTGAGTTAATACATACTTTTCAATAGAGATGGAGCAATATATTTGTATTTCACTGTATACCATGGTAAAAAAAACTGACGCGCATATCATTTGTGTGACTTTGCTATTGAAATTTTGTTTTAAAAACAATATTTTTTTTACACATTTGTTTTTAAACCAATGGTTTTAATATCATATAATAAGAGGTTAAAGCATTTGTTCAACCAAAACCACCCTTAAAAGGTGATTGTAACTGATAATGATATGATTGTTCAGTACTATGATGATACCGTGATATTTTCAGCGGCAATCACACTGTTAAAATATCATACTGTTCAACCATGAACATGTTTAGGCCCAATGATCAGGCTCGTTTGAATTGATGTATGGGAGTGTGAGAGAAAGGGGAAATTACAGTGTCTGAAAGACGCCTAATCTATCTTTCTCATGTATATTTTCTGTAGTCACCAACGATTGATGTGTCTGTAATTGCAACACGTGAGCCCATCTGGTTAGAATTTGGCGCCACAGTCAAAATAGCACATGCCAATTTCTCTTTCACCACCGAGTGACATGGATGACAGATCCGCTGTCACCCGTAAGGCCACATATCCAGCACATGGTAACTATTACTCTCACGGACGGTGCCTCCTCCAATCTACTCTTTGATTAATTTGTTTTGGTGAAAAGGGCCCTTGGTATTGTGGAGCCAAATGGCATCAGGCCTCCTCATAGGCCCATTCAGAGCTTTCCAAAACATGGGAGTGTTGGTCTATGATTTAGCCAAGTGGGTTAGCACAAGTATAATGCGCCTGTTGTCATGCTAAAGCCGTCTGCCCCAATGAGTGTTCACAAGACCCACAACCAATTACACATCAGAATTCAACGATTACTAATTATACGAGGCTGAAATATGCGTCCTTCACCAAAATTGCCTGTCAGACTTGCCAGATATCATTACGACATGTCTTGTTATAGCACTCAGCATCATGTGGCCTTAATCATGAGAACCTTTAGGTTATCTCACAGCTTAATAACTACTGATATCTGCAACTTTTGCATCCTCACAAATCTTTTTTTTCTCTCTCCAGGACCTGAGCCATGATGATGGAGGTCAAAGGTCATACATCATGATGAGGAGTGCTTGCAGAAGTAGCAAGTCTTTTAAGGTAAGAACCTAATCTTAAAGAGAGTTCTCATCATACCGAGCTCCATAACAGTTTCCACTCTCTATGAGTCATTTGCAAACATCTGGATGACCCTCTCAGGTTAAAAAAATACACCAACACTGAGCAATACTGAACAAACTCCAGTATAAACTGACAAAAGAGAGAGCAAGACCTGCTGATAGATGTAAATATAAGATATTTTGTTGATTGCTTACGTTCTTCGCAGTATTTCCCCTTCCAGCCAGGCAGACAGAATAACTGCCCGTCAGGGTTGCAGGTGTAGTGGCCGAATAGGTCGTCCCTGGGTGCACATTTTTTGGAACAACTTTCTCCGTAGTAACTTTCGTTGCAGATGAAGCGATAAGAGTATCTCAGCTCCGTCTGTTTTACAGCCAGCGTATCCTGAGACCAGTCAGCTCCTACACCCAGATTTCTTTGGATGGCCATAAAGCTAATCAAAGAGTCTGGGTTGTTGGTGTCTAAAAGAGGGAAAAAAAGAGAAGGAAGAGGAAGTCAGAATTAATGTACAATATCAAAGCTTGCAACTTCTTTATGTCCTGAGATGATTGTGGTTATATAATGTCAAGAAGTGCATCATAAATAACGTGTGGGTTCAAAAGTCGTCCACTTTCGCTTTAATAATCTGCCCAGTAGCAAGCTGCATCCCTTGTCAAATCCCATACAGCTTAGATGAAAGATAAACTCAGGTTGAAATTTCCTCTTTCTTTCCGTCAGCAAAAACATTCCCAGGCCCAGTCCCCTCTTCCAAAGGGCGGAACAGAGTAAGGTGTAAAATACAGGAAGATGTAGTCAGGGGTTTTTGGCAGGCGCTGCGTATTCTCACCAAAGCCCACAGCTCTTTCCCACGACCAAAATAAACCAGAGGAAGTTCAATTGTATTGGGTATAAGAATGAAAAAGGTGTTCTGAAGTTCATAACAAAGGAGTGAATAGACGTGAAAATGTGTGAAATTATGAACAATTAACGGGAGGTGACGAGGGAAATGTTGAGCTGTGTTTAATAGCCTGCATACATTTTGCTTTTTTGTGCATGTTTTTGTGCAAAAATGATAAAGTAGTTGGAGAGCCTTGTGCATGAAAAGTACTGACAGAGCTCCCTCCTGTGGTAAAAAGATGTTGCACTTACCAACAGGTACATTTCCATAAGGTGAATGCCAGGCTTCAATTATTAATGAAAATGACCCCTAAGGAGAAAACACATGCAGTTAGTTAATATCATGGTACTTTTTTCACTGAATAATAATAAAAACACACAATTAAGGGAAGAAAGCTTTTTCTTTTTCTATTCTTTTTCATAGACTGTTGATTATTTTATAGCATTACACTTAAGAAATATGCATCAGAATAATCATTGCATTCCCTTCTGGATTTTTAAATGAACGACGTGGTAGCGGTCCAATCTGTTTGTCCACAGAGTATTACCTAATGATATGGATTAGATAAGCTGACCAATAACCGGTGCGCTCCCAAAATGCAAAGCAGCTCCCCTGAAACAACATAATAGCCCTCTGCTGTGATAAAAACAAAATAAAAGTGGATGTTCTGCTCCACGCTCTTACCGGCCATCCAGAGCTGAAGGGTATCTGAATCGGTCTAGGTAAAGTGCCACTGTCCTTGGCGCTGAAAGAGTTTGTCCCCAGCACTGCTGTCATTGTACTTCCAAAGATGCAGTCACCTGGCGACACCACAGCCTGATAGTTCTTCAAGCAAATTCTAAAATAAGTCCTGCAGTTGGGTTTGCATGCGTTTCCGTTGGCCAGCAAACCTTTGTGGTTTTTAAATTCGTGGAGATCAAGCTCAAAAACACCGGATCCAAATACCTAAAAGAGAAGGAAATATGATTTAGGAGAACGTCGATGTGGTTACATATTATTCTTTTTTTTTTTTTTTTTAAGTGGCTCTTCATGTGTTTACACCACAGATATGTACCTGTGTTATCAACGTGGTGCTGAATGCGATGGTAAAGGTGAACCAGGCTGCCATCCTTCTCGCTTCTCCAGGGCAGCCGCGTCACCAGCCAATAAAGCAGCAAAACCTTCCTATTCCAAAGTATTTACACCAAGGTAAATAAGCAAAAAAGAGAAAAAGGTCTCGCATAAATCCTTCTTCACTCCCAGGGAGTTCTCCCGTAGCTCCTTGTTGTTGTGCGTCAAAAGCGTCCAGAGAAAGCGTTTCCAAGTTATCCAAAGGTGAGGGAAGACCTATATCCACAGCCTGTGTCTCAGTCAGCAGGCGTCCCCTCCTCGCATGGTACTGTACTCCACAATGGTCACTCCGCTGTGCGCGCGCGGCTCAGAGCTTGTTTTGGTGCTCAACTTGGTGCGTCAGTGCGCCACGGATGTTCATCACTCGTCTTATTACTCGTGAATGAACCGTAGTGTGTCTCCTCCCAGATATATAGACTTGCAACTGCGCTGCTCATTACATAAACTGTCAATCACTCCGCTGACACCGCCCACTCTACATATTCAACCCCCTTCCCTTCCAACCCAACAACAATTATCCAGATTTAATACCCACTGGCACTGTGCTGCTGACTGACCACCATGGATACTGGGCGATTATTAACAAGCCCTAACATCTGTTGACTTATTTTTAGCGCACAATGCTGCCCGGACGCACATTTACACATTATGGACAGTGAGTGGGGACAATGAAGGAGAGCCCGAAACTTCGAGTAGAATAGAAAGCAGGAATTCAATTACTCTCTTTTACTCCGTGCACCCTTTTGCCCCTGGTTCCACTCAATTGCACGCCTAATTAGCCCATCGGAGCCGTTGTGCGCACTATTTCCTTTCAGAGCCTCCACTCTCTGTGGGGTCATACGTGGCTCTCCCTCGGGCTGTATCACAAACAATGAAACTAGAAATGCGATTAAAAGATAAAAATGTATTTTAATTGCTGTTGACGTTGAATTTCACTTTTCTCCTTTTTACTCATTTAAAAGAAAACAGACCCACAGCTTCTACCAGATACACTGTGCAGAGACAATATTCGAATACACCTATAATAACGTCTGAAATATATATTTTTCACTTTAATATCGCATTCACCTTAATTCCAATATCTACACACATGTTTCCTTTTACGCACGAACACACAGGCCTTTATTGTTTCCATACGGGCATTTTTGTGTGACATGTTATGTTGGGTGTGTTTCATCTTGTTGGTGGCGTGTGCCCCTTCATGCCCACCCATGCATTTACGGTTTAGAGGCAGCGTGCCTCCTATTGTTGTGGCGCGTGTCCCTCTCTCGCCCTCATGCGGGTGTAATGTGCGGGACGGGAGACATAAACTATTCAGCTGTATGCAAATGAGCTCTCTCTCTCTCTCTCTCTCTCTCTCTCTCTCTCTCTCTCTCTCTCTCTCTCTCTCCCCCTCTCTAATGCACACACACACACACACACACACACACACACACACAATCACCTGGATCCGTAAAATTGGTTTATTCTTCCCCGCGTGGCCTTTAACAGTTAATGGGAATGACACGGGCCCCGCGCGCAGCGAGGTTCCCAGGATTGAGATAAAAGATTTAATTTGATGGCCTGGAATTGACAGTAGTGACGTGAAAAATAACTTTACACCCCTAAATATTGAAAGATGCTACTGAGGCTACTATAATACTCAGAATGATTAATTAAAGTCCCTCTGTAAACCCTCTTAAATTAATTAATTTTCAATATAAGGCAGAATTGGGCAAAAGAAAATAGTCCCTAAAGAAATAAAGTAAATATTCCAAATGAAATGACATGCATGCTGCGGTTAAGAGTTTGAATTGTATGAATAGCCTATTTCATCCCTTTCGCTCAGTGTTTTTCCCTTTATACATGGCTTGTTTTTGATAGTCTGATTGGTTGTATTTGTTATTCGATCGCCCGTGTCTCTCTCATTTACCATCTGGTGGGAGACTGGCAGCCCCGACGCACCGTTTTTCTATCGTCTGTTCACGGAGGGGACAAGCCAATTTCCTCCAACCTGTTCATCTAAATTCTGTTTGGCATCAGTTGGGCTGTTTGTAGAAGAAAAAAAAGAACTACAGTAATCCCATAATAACATGCAGAAGGATGTGTTATTTCCTATGTCGTAGAAACATGAAATATCATGCAGCAACACGATTTATGCCACATGAAGATGATACAGTAGGCTTCTGTGAAATATGATAATAAGGTCACTGGAGACATTATCAAGTACCAAAACATGGAATATTACAGGGATTTTTATTAGTGTTATAAATTGTGCATGTAGTGTTTTTATGTTAATAAAGTAAAATATATGAAAAGCTATTATTACCACAATGAACACAATTTATTTATATTCTCCTTGACGTTCAGTCCCAGCTAGGCAAGAATCCTTGGCTTTCTTTTTTACTTTTTTACCCTTTTATTTGTCTTTTTTTATCTCTAACTCTGTTTTGGATTGAGCTTTTATTACTATTTTATTCTATTTTATTTTATTGTTTTACTGTTTTTAGTATTTTATTGTTTTCATTGTTCTTATTTATACCTATTTGTGTATGATTTATTCTATTTTAATAACTGTACAGCACTTTGGTCAACTGAGGTTGTTTTTAAATGTGCTCTATAAATAAACTTTGACTTGACTTGACTTGACAATTTGATTTTTGAAAACTGTACAAAATTTTAAAAAAGCAAAAAAAAAAATGTTTTAACAGACATGCAAACTCTAATAATTTCCCTGAATAAATAGGTGATAAAATGTTTATAAAGTCAGTGTGAAAGGGATGAAACAATAGTTATCATGCTTTTTTTAGTTGGTGGTTTTTCCTCGAACTCCACATGATCTCTGAATGTTTGCGTTTCATCTGTTGTTTCTGGGAGCTGTGGACTGCTGAGAGTGAAAATGGAAAGCATCTATATTTATTCAGTGTTTATACGAGGCCACACATAGTGGATTGGTTGAATGCTTGTCATATTGACACACCTGTTGTGTCTCCAATGGGTCCACAGAGACACAATGGCATTGCATGGCCGTTTGCCATGCAGCTCCTCTCTGTGTCTATATGCCCGTGGCTGCTAATTCTGTAACTTGTTGACTTTACGATGTTGGTGATTCTTTGTGGTTTGATGAAATGAAAACAGAATCTTTGGCTGTCGGTAAAGTGCAGTCGGCTTTGAGTTACTGAACTCGTTGGCACGGTGTGCTAAACAGCAACATCATCATCTGCAAACCCTGTTTGTTTTTTCTCCCGGCTGGCTGAATCGAGTCGTGATTGCCCTCATTATTGCATCGCTTGTCCTGCCAATAATGTTTTCTAATGGTGAATATTACCCAGCTTATCTCCGTTTTATAGCCATATATCTCCAGGCCAGCTACCCACTAAAATGTCATAAAAAAGGTGGCGATTTCAGTTTATAGTAGGTTTAACAGGTGAGCACAGCTGATAAGACAAAACTCTCCTCACTATGAAGAATAATGGATGATATGTGAGCCGTATGTTCTTTTCCACACCGCTAAAACAAACCATACACAACGGCTGTACTAAATCAAATTGCTGTCAATGTCAGATGGTCTCTGCTTGCACTAGACACACATCTCACATACTGATTTAACTTAATGGCCCTTTTGTTCTTAGAGAAGATGTGTTTTGTCAAAATAAATGGTGTAATGGCTTCGGGCAAAGTAGTCCTTTTAAAGGGTACATATTTTGCTCATTTTGAGGTAAATACACGGTCGCCCATAAAGTTGGAATAATTTTGTTTTCAGATACAATCCTCTGTTAATTGTGGTTTCATATTTGTTGTGATATATTTGGAAGAGATTGATTTGATAAAGTTTTGAGAAGATGTACACTTTAGCTGTCAAGAATAAATCACATTGTCAGAATCATTTTATTTGAAAGAGGTAAAAAAAATATTTTATTCCTATTTTATTTTATTCTTTACTTTATGGGCAACCGTGTACTTGTATTCTGGGTTTCTACTAGAACATATCTATATGCTTTTATGTTTTTAAAAGAATTTATTAGCTGCATTCCAAATTGTATACTTTTTCTTGATACTTTTAGAACAAATTGCCCCTACAATGTATGTGCTGTTGCATGCAGTGTGCATACAGTTAGGACAAACTACCTTCTCAAAATGTGGTGCCTTGAATTTTGACCCTCTGGCTCTGCAAAATGCAACCAGCAGTAGTAGGACATCATGAAATTTTTGGCATGCTGCATTTGACTTACTGTTGTCCAAACATTGTACGTGTTCTGTTTGTTATGCAAACCGAATGATGTTTCCTTTGTCCTAGTTAGAGCAACTTTTAATATATTTCACAATAATAATAACACCATTAGTTGATTGAGTTAAATTATTCTTTTTGATCGTCGTAACCACTAGACGGTGTTAGCCCACTAACGTTACTTGTTGTTTCAGATGCCAACACAGTAATGGAAACTTGATTACTGCAATACTTCCCTGGATTCGTCTATAAACCAATCGCCACTATTAACCTGACGATGGATCACTATTCTCCCATATTACTCACATCTTTTTTGACAACTTGTTTCATTATTGCAACCTGTTTTTGGTACTATAAAGTCTCTTAAGATCAAATTTTTCTGGAGAAGGACCCCAGACCTGGTTTTCAAATCCTCTCTTTTTTTGAGGTCTCAGGGTTGGCAAGTATATAGTTGTACCATCACAACCTTATTGCAGTGCTGACTGTTCATTTAAAGGCACAGTTTCTGAATATGCTCTTTTTTTCTGCAATGATTGAGCATTTTGATAACCGCACAGTATTTATATAGCATGTAGACCTGCATCATAATAAAAAAAATACATGTAAATTCCACTTTTTGCAATATGGAGGCTTTAAATGGAATAAATGTGTGGAAAATTAAAAAGAATGAGAATGTTAAAGGACAGTTTATGAAGTTTAAACACATGCCGTGTGATGTCCACAGTCAGAGCTACAGGGAGAGCTTAGCTGCTGTCAACAAATGCTTTCTGTGGTTTTATTTATAACATGCCTCGCTGAAAAAAAGCATTGTATTATTACACGCTTATGCAATGCCAGGCAGCAACTGGAGCCTACAACAAACCAACTGTTCTCATACCGAGGCTATTTGGACTCATTCACTAAACCACAAGCCAGGACCTTGCATATATGAAGATGTCGCATCAAAGCTCTTTGCTTTCCAGCAACACAGCAGGGTGCGACTGTCCAGACTTTACTCAAGTCTTCTTCCAAAAGCTTTGATGTTTGCATGTGTGTGTACAAGCTTGTGTGCGGGTGTCATGGAAGCATCTCGTTTCATGTCTCATCTGCTTCCCCTCTCCTCACACTCCTCAGAGAGAACAGCCAGTGGGTTTGCAGGTTCACTTCAGATTGTTCCGTCTGCCTGACGGATGTCTTTTGGATTGTTTGCGGATTTGAAGAGAGAAAGCCGCAGTTCCTGTTCTCACCATTCTGGCCAGTTCCTCATGAATAAACCGTGATCTTTTGACAAGGAAGTGTAAACAGGTTGATTGGTCAGAGAGCGGACACGAGAATATCTATTGTTGTCGATGGAATGTGGAGAATGCTGTTTGATAAAATATGAAGCAAGAATGCCGCCATGACGTCAGCCTCCCGTTTTGTCACATGCTTTTTATGAAAAGGATGAGTGACGGCTACTGTATGTAATGCAACTTTAAATGAGAAACACACATTTTTACAAAAAATTGCTGACATGGTGATACGCTATTTTATTGTTGCGGCAAGTCAACTTTATTTATATTATGTGACACCCTGAGTGAATATTCATCAATATGGAGCAGCTATTCTCAACCTTGGGGTCGGGACCCCAATTGGGGTCGCGAGATGATTTCTGGAGGAGTCAGTTCTGTCTCCACTGTGTTAAAGTGGTCAATTTGTGGGAGGTTTTTAGTCATTTTGTGTCTATTTTTGGTAATTTTGTGTCTTTTTTTTGGTCATTTTGTGTCTTTTTTGGTAATTTTTGTCTCTTTTTTTGGTCATTTTGTGTCTTTTTTGATCATTTTGTGGTCAATGTGTGTCTTTTTTGGTCATTTTGTTTCCTTTTTTGGTCATTTTGTGTCCTTTCTTAGTCATTTTGTGTCTTTTTTTTTGTCATTTTGTGTCTTTTTTTAGTAATTTTGTCTTTTTTTTGTCATTTTGTTTCTTTTCTGCGTCATTTTGTGTCTTTTTTTTGTCATTTTGTGTCTTTTTGTGTTCATTTTGTTTGTTTTTTGGGTGATCTGAACTGTGCGTGTGAGATTCTGTTCAGTGAGCGGGGGTCGCGGACAACATGCATGTTAAATTGGGGGTCGCGACTCAAAAAGGTTGAGAACTACTGATATAGAGAGCTTAAAAAAGTTTGTTAGGGGGTCGAGGAGGCAGGTTTTGGGTTCAGAAATCAACACCGGCTTAGAGAGAAAGCCTCATAATTTGTGAGAACTGGGACTATCTACTCTATACTATAATATGGAATTACCTAAGGACTTTATCATCTATTGTTGCACAAGATCATTTCTTAGATTTCATCAATGCAAGTCCAAACTGGTTTTCCACCTTTGGAGTTGTTGTTGCCTCATAAATAAACATGGGATCTAAAATAAACCAAACTACAGCAAATCCAACATTTTTAACGACACATGCTGTAATTTAATTCTTTAGACTTAATTAACCCTTCCATCATTTAAAAAAAATGCTCCTATGTCATTAGTGGTAGAAAATGTAAAAAAAAGAAAGAAAAGGAAATCATATATTAATATTATTTTTTACTCCACTGAGTTAAATCATTTAACCAACGCCAGTCCTGATTATAACTATCAAATATGAATTTATCTTCTGAATATAACCCCTTAAATGCCAGTTTATTTAGATAATGCAACTGTTGTTTTTATGAAAAATAAAACACAAAAATGTCAGTGATTCACAACAACTCTCAATACTCCATAATAAAGTATGAAGTGAAAACTAGGGAAAACTTGAAAGAATGGCTCAGTCTTGTGGAAAATAGTAAAAACTACAATTTTGAAGCCAGGGCTCTAAATTGGACAGGACAGGTAACAGGTTATGCAATACAATGCATTATCTTATGCTGTAATAGCCCTGAGATAAAAAAAAATGGTGGTTTATAATGTGTTATAATGGGGACTTTTTGTCCAAATGTCTGTATTTTAGCTGCACACTTTATTATACACCTAATATTGGAGCAGATGATGAACTTCCAAAATAAAAAAAAATCCTTCCAAAATTTGTGCAATAGGCATAACACAGCCAAAATTATCAAAAAGTTCAAAAGCCAAAATGTCTCTAGTGATGGACAAAGGTGAAACTCTTTTTCCTGGCAGACAAAAAGCCACAACATTCTCAGTTTTGGGCTCTTGGGCTGCAGACTCGGAGAAGAGGAGAGTTATCAGGTAACACATGGATTCATTTAAAGCTTGGAGAGTCTTTACATGTCTTAACGGCAGACATAACTCGGACACATGTTATGGAAAAGTAACAGAAGCACAGCAGGTGAAATAGATTTAGACGTCGCGTTATGGGAATATGACAGCAGATTGAGTCGGCCCGCATATCTGTGTCGCTCATATTTATCTGATCTTGTTAAGCTGTCTGATGGGCCACCTGTTATATTGATCAGGAGGCCCCTGGCATATTTGCTCTCCGTAATGCAGCTTATGTTTGAAGTCCAGCTGGGCTTTATCGTAAAAGTATTATAAAACTTGATTTAAGTGAAGGGAGGCCAATATGTTGTAGCAGATTGACAGTGACGTCGGCTGCGAGGCCAAAGGAGGAGGGCAGATTTATGAGCTGCTCTTCACAGGCTGCAGGTTCACGGTCCCGGCTGTACGCTGGGTCCCTCTGAGCCACACCTGAAAGAGCTCCCTTAAGGAAGTCACCGGTGACCTACATAAAAGAAAGTCGAGAAAAAATCAGCCACCAGAACGGAGTCTCTCTGGAGTTCTCATTTGCTGCAGTTGCAGGTGAAGGAAGTGACCCGCAGAGGTCAAGTAGTTAAGATTTGTTGGTTTCTTTGATGAGTTGAATATTGTAAAGCGTTCTCAAACCTGAAGTGCTTTATGTCGATTTTGATCTGAAGAAAGCATGTTTCTAGTTTCTGTTTTTGGGACCCAACGGTATAAACGTCCTGGCAGTTTAATTTAGTAACTGAAATACGCTGTGGATATATCCACAAGTTAGTATTATGATACAAATACAGATGTGTGTGTATGACACTAAAAGAAAGACACTCCTCAAGTTCATACTGACATTTTGGCCTAATGCCCCTTAAATCTCAAATGTCTGCCTCGATAATGTTCACCCCCATGTTCTGTTTTGGAACTTTCTTTTCCTTTCTCTGACTTTTTTGCTGTTTACTACAAACAGCAGTGCACCAGCACTGACCTGGCCTTTTGACGAGTACACTGGCAACATGAACCAACAGGGTTGTTTAGCCGTGCTCTGAAAACTGCAGGGAAGGCGTCGTCATCGTCATCAAAACTCACCTTTTCTGAGAACATCATGATCTGGAGGAGGGGGTCGAGGTCAATTTGAATAAAGTTTACATGGGGTGCATGCGTTTTTTAGGTTTAAGGAGATCTCATAACTTGGTGACACAAAGCACAATAAGGGTTAGGTAAGGATGAAAGTAGTCTTGTGCTGTGTTAGCACCTAACATGAAGCACATTTTCACTTTTCTTTAATTTTGTCTTGCGTTACTCATGCAACTTCAACCACAGAATCATTTGTGTTTCTTTGAGTTAGTTGCACAATGTGCAACCATAGTGCTTCTTTGTACCTGTTATAGAAATCCCAAATATGTTGGAAAATATAAACGCCTTTGTGCACAGCACAGGTGAATTTTATTGACTCCTCAGGGAACTGTGCCTGCATGACTGCATCCTCGGCACTACACTGTAAAAAACCTTTGTAGAAATGACAGTAAAACACTGTCAAATTGCATCAGAAATAGGTTGTCAAATTAAACATTGTACATCACCGTAGTGAATACTTTTAATTATTGGAAATCAAAGAATATCATAAAACTTTAAATTCAACTGCCATAAACTGCAGAAAACACACAGTTTTAGTGTAAAAATATAAAATTTTGATGTAAAATTAATGGAGAAATACCATGATGACACAGTTATCCTAAAAGTAATGGGATTATTCAGTATAAATTACAGTTTTTGCTGATATTTACATTTACATACGCTCACTGTATTTTTTACAGTGAAGTTCTGGCAACCAAAGCTGCCGGTATTTTACCGTAAATTAAACACATTTTTTTTACAGTGTACTACAGTCGTAAGAACTCAAAATAAATAGATTTTGTTGTGACTTAAATGCCATAAATTGATCATAAGTACACAGAAATAACTACAACATGATGTTTCTCATTTTTAAAAAGCCTGAATTCATGCTTCGTCAGGTTCGTCTGCAAGATTACAAACAAACAATTTTTAAAATGCTTGTTTTCTGAATGCAGTTTGCAGGAGAAACGTTTGTTTTTTTCCGCTTAAGATGAAAACATTTTATGTAATCACTACCTTCAGGTGCAAATGCTGCAAATGTGGCCAATGTTGCAATTTGTATGTTGTGCTGTGCATTTGGTGTGAACAGACCATTCATTGTCTGGCTAAACATAATGGAGTGGATTTGAGTGTCACTGAACAGAAGAGGAAGAATTCACTCAGCCTACTTAAACCAAGCATAAAGCACTTGTAGTGAATTGTAAAAACACCATCCCATTTTTATGGGTTTAAATGAAACTTGTAATGTTTTAGTTCCACTCTATTAAAAAAAACCAAAAGGCTTCTCTGACCATTGGTCAAATTGGACTGAGAACATTTTGGAAAACCCCTTTAAATAGGATGCAGCATGTCTGTAAGTTAATGAAATTTCAGCAGGATGGTATTATTGGACCCAGGTGGAAATGATTCAGAAGTCAGACACACATGCTGTGATTACTGACATGATCTCAGAGTATATAGATTGTATAAATTTGCTGCTTTCAGCACACTTCAACTCTTGTAGCCATGGAAACACAGGCTGTATAGGCTAAATATAGTGACAGCAGCTCCTGAAGTTGATAAAAGCATTGAATATCATTCACCATGAACAGAGAAGCTTCATTATTCATTCAGATAAGAGGAAGGACTCACACCACTCTCTGATAATTAATGATCAGGATGAATTTATGAACATGTAGTTCAGGATCAACACCATACATTAGCGAGGAGCCCTGCTGTAAAATTACTGCTTTATCATGTATGGATAGTGAATGAAAAATAGCACAGTTAATACCAAACTCAAGTGCTCATTGTGTATTTTATATAAAAAAGCAATAATTCAGCAGTGTTGTGATTTACATGTCTAAAGCAAATTTGTGTGTTTATTTGTATCATTTTCATCTTATAAACACTGTGAGACTTTGCTGTAAATTTACAGTAACAGTAACTTGCTGTATTATGATTGTACAGTATATTGCTGTGAAAACAATGCATTGTGGGAGTTATCGTGATTGCTCAGGCATTCCAACGGTCAAAATGTTTTTTTTACAGGCATTTACTGTTTTCATCTGAGCATGTCGGGAAAATAAAGCCATTATTTTTAAAAGAAGAAAAGCTTTATTTTATTTCTTTTTTTTTTCCTGGGCTGAAATAATCACAATGTGCTGTTTTTCCAGTAATCCTAATATAGAGTTTAAATGGATTAGTTGTAACATAATTTAGGGTTAAACATTTAAACCTCACAATATTTTTTTTTCTTCGTCACAAGACAGTTTGTCAGTAAATGGACTAGGGGTGTGCCATATCGTATCGTTCACGATAATATCGGTATTTTTTTTTTACGGTTAAAAAAAATGCATATCATGATGCATATCATCACTATCTTGATGTAGTGGCGTAAGGCTAATAATTAAAGTTGTTTTAATCACAAAAAGCTACTTACTCCCTGTCGCTAAACACATGCAGCTTTCAAAATAAGAGCATGGTGTGTTATCAGAATCCACCACAGAACTTACAAGAAGACTGTCAAAATAAAATGCCTTAAATAAAACATACAAGAACCTTTATTCTCCTTTACAAAATTCATTAAAATATGCCCCCGGAACCCCTAAATGGTTATTTTTATTATTTGCTCATACTCAAGAGTCAAGAGTAAATGTTTTTGTATTTGGCAACTGTTGAGATTTGCACTTCAAACTACATGTTAGATTTTTAATTATTTATACAGACTAAAAAAAAAATCATATTTTTTATATCTTTTTAAGTATTTCCTAATATCGGCAAGATTATCGTCATCCTAAAAATAGCCTGAAATATCGTGATATTCTTTTAGGGCCATATTGCCCAGCCCTAAAATGGACCTGTATTTCTATAAAACAGTAGAGGTACTGTAGATTTTACAGTAACTTACTGGCGAAACTGCTGCCAGTAATTTACTGTAATTTTACAGTAAAAAGTTTTACAGTGAAGTTCTTCAGGAGTTCATATATCAGTGATTTCAACATGAAATCAAACCACCCTTAGGTGAGCAGTGGGTAAGAGAATCCGCTACACAAATCCCACCTCGGGCATAGATGTCCCAGCGGATTGGTGCCACAAATGCGTTTGTTTGGGAGTGAGAGTGAAGTGGGTGTACACAGTCTCTCCAAAGCCTTAACCACAATGAGATTAGTGTCAGTCGGCAGCATTAATCCCAGTAGTCTCCCAGCAGCAGCACCAAGCTGGCCCACCGTTAGCTGAGCAAAACACCACGGGGAGACTGAAGGGAGTGGGCAGGAGCGACTTAACCAAATAATGGATTAATCAGATACAGAGAGAGGAGGACATGTCTTTTTGCATGCAGCAAAATAAATGCAGGGATGTCGGTGATACAATGGTGTCAGATGGGGCAAGCTGAGTGATGTCATGGAGGAAGGTTTGGTATAATTAGGGCCCAGTTTGTGAGGGTGTGACCCAAAAATAAGCTTAACAGTCCCATTCAGACAGTGGCGGTTCTAGACCAATTTTACTGTGGGGGCCAAGGAGGGGCCAGTGTTTAATCAGAGGGGCACATTAGCACATGAAAAATGGCAAAGATGATATTTAAGCATTAAAAATCTGTCCACAGAAGACATAAAAAAGACAAAAAAAGACTCAAAATGACAAAAAAAGGCACAAAATAACTAAAACAGACATAAAAAAGAAACATAAATGATACCAATGACAAAAAAGACACAAAATGACAAAAAAAGGCACAAAATAACTAAAAAAGACACAACAACAGACACAAAATGACAAAAAAAGACACAAAAAGACACAAATGACCAAAAAAGACACAAAATGAAAAGACAGAATAACAAAAAGAAACCCACAGAAGACATAAAAATGACAAAAAAAGACACAAAATGACCAAAAAAGACACAAAATAACTAAAAAAGACACAACAACAGACACAGAAAGACACAAATTACCAAAAATGCACAAAATGACTTACAAAGACACGTAAAGACATGAAAAGGATTCAAAAATGGACAAAATAGCCTTATAAGACTACATAGAGTTAAACTATTATACAATGTTCACATTCTGGGTTCCTTTTGTGTCCAATGAGATATTGTTTGAACAATTTGACACAGGGGCCACAGCAGGGGCCAAAGGCTTCTTCACAGGGGCAGTGGCCCCTGTAGGCCCCTGTGTAGAACCACCACTGCATTCAGACGAATACTCCCAGAACACCCAGAAAAGGTAGTTTTTAGATTTGTGATCTGTATCTTATTGGTGTGTCTTTTTAGTTATTCTGCCTGACGTTTTGTTCAAGATCCTGCAATGATTATATGATTAATTGACTATTTGATTGACAGTTAATGAATAAGCAACTAATCTGTTAATCAATGTATTGCTTTAAGTCATTTTCAAGCAAATATTCTATACAACGACAGATTTCCTGTTCTCAAAAGTGAATTTGTTTATTTTGTTCTTCATATATGACAGTTAGCTGAACATCTTTGGGCTTTGGAGTGTTGCTCACATAACATTTAAATTAGATTCTGACCAATTTGTTTGGCCGATATTGAACTATTGGAGATATATCAGTATCGGTATCGGCAAATGATTAATTAATGGAGAAAATAATTTACAGATTCATCAATAATGAAAATAATAACAGCCCTCGTTGCATCTATTTAGCCTCTTATGTGTCTTGCATAAAAATGAAAAAAGCGATGTATAGCCTCAAACAACAGTAATCATCACTAAAAGAGTGTGCCTGTATCTGCAAGACCATGTCCTCTGCTTGTATGTACTCTTTCTTTTTCTTTCTTTCTTTTTTTTTGCTGTTTTCTCCTGGGTGGGTCTTTGGAACAAAGCTGCAAAAATGGTGGACACAGCCTCGAAAAAAAACACAAATATATCAAGGCGAAATGTGAAACTGAGTGAAGAGTAAATCTGGTGGTTCTCTGTTAGTTTTGTTGAGCTGTGAAGGAGGGGCCACATTCAAATGTTTACAAACAACTAGCGACAAATCCTACATAGTGTGTCTTTAATATTTAGACGTCAGCTTACTGAAGAGGATATTTGGTTGAGAAAATGTGCAGTGAGCTTATTTAGTTATTATTGTTGGATCATTCTATGGTGGAAAGTGTTAGAAGTTTTTGCCAGTGTTGGTGACCCACACATTAGAAACATACCTATCTGTTTTCTCAGAGATTAAACCTGCTCTGCTTTTTTGGCAAAGCACTAACTCCTCTACCTCTCTCTGCTGCAAAAACTCCACTCTACCCACTGATTCCCCACCAGAGACATCCCCCGGCTCCCGTCCCCTCCCTTCCCCTCCGACGTTGGTACGATCCAAAAGCCCGGCGGTTTGTTTGCTTGGGAAAGGAGAATATCCTCTGAGGTCAAGTCAAACAGGATGTGCTAGAGTGTGGTCCTTCGCTCCTATTGGCTCTTTGTAATAACTCTCTCAGTGGGGCTAACACACACATACACACAAACATGTATAAACGTGTGCACATGTATATGTGTCTGAAATCTGAAATACCATACCTAACAACCACAAACTTAGTTTAGTCAAATGCCTATCTGACAGGCTATCCAGTTGTATTTACCTTAAAAGAGGAGTTTGTGATTAAAGCAGCATGCTCAGAGCAGGCTTGTTTGAATAAGACGTTGCGTTGGGAAAATGTCAAACACTAAAACTAATAAACAGAAACTGATGAAGACACCACTTAGTGGGACAGCACAATCAGAGGAATTGCTGCATCAGCAACCGGTCATGGCTTACTTTCCAAAACTTTTTTTTTAATAGTTAATCAGCAATCCTGCAGATGTTTATCACTCCAGTGTATCTAAGCAAACATGAGATTTTGTTATTGTTATTTTTGTTATTTTTCCCCTGAACTGTCATTTTCAAACACCCAGAAATTCTTTCGCCCACTACATGCTGAGTGCATCAGTGCAGGAGACAGAAGGAACAAGCAAATTACAACTGCTGTTTATTTTTCGGCAGCAGCGGGGTCTGTCTTTTGTCAAACGACTGCACGATAGATTGCTGAATCTGCATCAATGTGCTTTTATTAAGGGCCAACACTGCAGTTGAATAGGTTAAAAAAGTAACCATTAGATACCACAATTAAACTTCTCCAGATCTGTCTCACTTTTTTTTTGTAAATTTAGGAGAAATCTGCAAATGCAAAAGGACAAAGTGTAATAAAAAACACATAAATATGTATTTTAGATGCTTTATTTCCACTAGTCTGAAAGATGGTATGTCATGGAAGCAAAATATCCCAAAATCTCAATGCATGAAAATGCCTTAAGGCCAGATTATACAAAAAATGTTTCAGTCATGCTGGCTGGAGGAAACAATACACCTTATAAAAACCACAGAATGAAACTTTATCCTGTAGCGCTCTGATCTTAGATAAAGGTGAAGCTTATACTCTTCAGGAATGCAATGATGAAATGCATTACTCATCCATATGTCAAAATGTAAACTGTGTTCTGTGAGTCATGTTGACTTGCAAATGCAAAACTAAACATCTCCCCTCGGGCCTTATTGTGAAATTCTCAAGCGTATTATCTCCACGAGAGATTTTGTCAAATTCGATCAGCGGTTGCACAAACAAACAAGTGTACGAATGTGAGAACAAACAGAGAGAGAGCGACCTGGAGTCCCAATAACTAGCTGATGTCATATTGTGTTTACATGCACACAGAAACGGTGTTGTTTATGGATGTTAACACCCATCTGACACGTCTCCTTTATTCATCTCTCAGTATTTCATCATGGAAACTGACCTACTGTGGAACATGAACCTCATAACAGACAGGACAATGTGGGCACGTCTTCATCACGTTTCTTATAAAAATAAATCACCAGGGGTTGTAAAAGTTACTAATACATAGTCAGTGTCTTACCTACACTTTAAATGAACCCTTTAAAATACCAAAGTCACACAATAACACAAACTTTAATGTATTGTTTTGCCGAGTTTTTCACTTTTATGCGGCATTGGTTTGATGTGCAATTGAATTCATTAGTCACCATTCTGCTGCTAAATAATTTGAAGTCTATGTTGTTTTTGTGTGTAGCCACAAGTGGCTTTAGATGATCGTCTGACCATATTTCAATATGTGCCTTACTTCATCATTAGACCACGTCTGTCCATGAGACATTTGTCAAGCCTGCTACTAAAGTTCCCAAATGTAACCCAGAATGCACTGTGTTTTGGTTCAGACTGCAATCTCACCTGCTGCAAACCAGTTTGTTTGAGCATTCCCACAGGAAAAAAACAAACAGACTATCAGACAAAACACACCAAGGCCATCATCAGACGTCTATATCTTAATATATCAGAGAAACAAGCTGAACAATTGTTAGTGGCGGCTCGGCTCCAGCATCTCTGCTGACGTGCCAAACGACATTGGAAAAACACTGATTTTTTATGTGACATTGCTCTATTCCAACATGGTCTCACAGAAATCCGTGGAATAGCCACGGAATCGCTCAAATTTCCGTGAAACTGACACGGATTTTGCTACAATGCAAGTTAATGACAGTCATATCCCGTGGCTATTCCAACATACAAAGTGATTATGTACATTCACTGAGTGAATATTTAGAAAATAAAACATATATTTCTCGCAAGAAATGTGATCAAAATCCATTTTTATGCAGAAACTAAGTCAAAATATTGATTTTATTTTATTTTTAATTTTTATTTATTTTAAAATATTGATTAATATTGCTTTGATTGACTGTCTGCCATGTTTTTTGTTCTGACCGCCGGGACCATGAAAGTCACGTGACTTGGAACAAACCAATAGCCACGGGATATGACTGTCATTAACTTGCATTGTAGCGAAATCCGTGTCAGTTTCACGGAAATTTGAGCGATTCCGTGGCTATTCCACGGATTTTGAGTTAAGCGAAATCTGTGGCTATTTCACGGATTTCTGTGAGATCAGGTTCCTCTATTCACATTTTAACCGGTTAAATCACCAGAAACTGACTGAAACGATGGAATTGCTCCCTCTTTTGTTATTGCTTTGTCTGAGAGCCCTAACAAACAGCAGAAAGTGACATATTCTGTGTTGAACCTGAAACTGATTTTGTTAAGTTGGGACTTTTCTTTAGCTATCTGAGTACTTCTTGTTGCTGTCCCTGTCCACAGCAGCGCTCCTATACCAGTCCTCCTGCCTGCTTCTCCAAACTGGGGCCCGCTGACCTCCGTCTACTGTAAGTACGTCATATAACCTCACTGTTAAAAAATCTGGACTGTACCTCTAGGTGCAAATGGTTAAATGGTGCCCATGTGTACACATTTCTGCAGAAACAGTAGTGTTATCTACCCGGTACTTGTCAGCGCGGCAGTCAGCCTGGAGCCTTAAAACAGACGGTGCCTGAAGGCAAAATAGTGGTCACATGATGCCTCCCACTGAATTGTCTGCAGCATATGACACATGTGGGCAAATGATCAAATACAAATTTTTAGATTTGATCATACAAAAGAAACAGCATGGATGAAATTCATTACATAGTGGAAAAAATACCTCAATTTTATGTCTATTGCTTTTACAACTTTAGTTCTTAATGTCTTCTTTTTAAAATATGTACTTCACTGTTATACTATTGAAATAACATGGATGCAGACTGATCATGACTAGACAAACTTTACAGGCTATAAATTGTAATAAATTACCTTCCTAATTTACTTTTATGTAACTGTTTTTAAGTCACTGCAGTTAAGCAGTAAAAAATAAATATCAGATATGATTTTTATGTGTAAACACAAAGCAGTTGGATCTCATTCAAGACAGTTTTGAAACTTCCTGGTTGTAACTGGCTGCAGACATTGTTCCTACATGTTGTCATGTAGCTCAGGTAAACTGGTGATGACTCAATCCCAACCTTTTTTTTTTTTCCATTTGCAGTCCCACATCTACATCGTTCCGCTTGTGTTCAACACATGACGTCACTGTGTCACTGAAAGGTTAATTATGTCATTTAAAGGTTATTGGCTTTTGTAGAGTCAGGAAGATGTGTGTGGATGGAATTGTGCATTTAACTGACATCACATGTGGATAGGATGACACAGTTTATTAACACAAAGAGAAAATGTGTTCTTTTTTGGAGACAAAGTAAGGGGATATTAAAGAGGAGGTATAGGTCTATTAGAACATCCTAATAGGAGACCATTGGCTTGGAAATTGAATCAATTAGGAAGAAGAGGTCAGAGGAAATGACCTCAGGGTCAGTGAACTCCACCTCTGAGCCACAGGAAGGGCTCTGTCACTGTGCTGTCCGCTGGATCTGACAACCTGGTTAATTTATATTTGCTGGAAGGAGCAGATCTTTTGAAAAGCTTACATAAACTTAGGCCATAATGCATGGGCCAACATTTTTGATTTTACAACCTAAAGATAATTTTTTTTCCATATGTACATTATTGTCAGCTGTTCCTGACTTCCCAAAATAACGACTTGGTTCTGCAGTCAGTCTGATTCCAACATGGTCTCACAGGAATCCGTGAAATAGCCACGGATTCGCTTAACTCAAAATCCGTGGAATAGCCACGGAATCACTCAAATTTCCGTGAAACTTTCACGGATTTCGCTACAATGCAAATTAATGACAGTCATATCCCGTGGCTATTCCAACATATAAAGTGATTATGTACATTCACTGAGTGAATATTTAGAAAATAAAACATATATTTCTCGCAAGAAATGTGATCAAAATCCATTTTTATGCAGAAACGAAGTCAAAATATAGATTTTTTCACTAAAAATGAGAGAACTGTCCGCCATGTTTTTTGTTCTGACCGCCGGGACCTTGAAAGTCACGTGACTTAGAACAAACCAATCGGAAAAAATATTAACTTGCATTGTAGCGAAATCCGTGTCAGTTTCACGGAAATTTGAGTGATTCCGTGGCTATTCCACGGATTTTGAGTTAAGCGAATCCGTGGCTATTTCACGGATTCCTGTGAGACCAGGTTCTCTGATTCTCTCCTGTCCGACTGGATGACCAGTGGCACAGTGAGACTAGCTAACAACAGGCTACAAGTAGTGACCCAGTGTGCTATGAATGAATAAAGCAGGCTAACCGCCACAGACTCAATGATTCAAACTTTCCCAATCTCTTACTCTTCTTAGACCACAGTCCCTGCTGTCGTTTCATCAAACATTTCACACATCTGGTTAGTGAGGTTCATACCTGACCAGGCAACCAGAGCTGCTCTAGCAGAGCCAACACTGGTGACATATTGATTTCAGCTACATTTAAAATATGATTTTGTTACTGAAAATGGGATTCATTATTTCAAATAGCTCTTATCATACCTGCAAAGTTTTTGTTCAACCGTACAGATTAAATTGTGCTCAATTTTTTTCTCTCCAGGTTTTGGAATGTTTTCTTAGTTTTAGTCTAAAGGATTAGTCCATGTTTTTTTAAACATCATGGAAATAAGTTGTTTGGAAGATTCCTATTCAGATTTCTGCTCATTTCGTGCTTGGGTACGAGCAGCCATGCAAAGTCTATGGAAAGCTGTGCCAGCCGCTCTGAGCTGTGGCTTTTAGATTCTGCATTGAAGAGCGGCCCGGGAACACCCACAGCCAATGAGTAAACAGAGTCCAGTGACTCCTGTGACATGTTGTCCTATGTTTCAAAGGTGCCAGCAGGCTGCAGACAAATGTAATTATTATGGCAAGCTGCACTTTGGACTCTACTTAGCATCGGCTAGCTTCGGGTCCCAAGGTCTGACCCTATGCAAGGATGCTTCCCTGACCTGTGAGACAGAGGAAGCTGGGAAAGAAAGATCTGAGGCGCACTCACACTGTGCAAAAACCAAAAAGCTGTGCTACTTAAGCGAAGGTTTCCTCGATGTTGAGTCGCCAGCAGCAGCGTTGAGTGGCAGAGGATGAGATGAAGGAAGTGTGTTAGGAAAACTGTCCTGACCAAGAGGATGAGAGTAATGATATTTCTGT
The DNA here is from genome assembly GCF_030273125.1 of Centropristis striata. NCBI lineage: Eukaryota > Metazoa > Chordata > Actinopteri > Perciformes > Serranidae > Centropristis > Centropristis striata. The sequence continues at coordinate 3,576,705 of NC_081534.1, forward strand.
TTATCTGCGGAGATGGTCCTGAGGTATTTTTGGATAGCCGTTGTTTTTTCCTCCGTAAATTCCAGGTTCCGGCTGTTTTTCCTTCTCCTTGTTCCCAGCCTGTGAATGCAGGGCCGCTTCCTCTCCCTCCTTCCTATTCTGAGCCTCTGATTGCATGGAGGTGGGGGTGGTTAACAGGATAGTGTGCATGTGTGTGTGTGTGTGGGAGCAGGAGGGAGCCATGTTTGTGCGTGTGTGTGTGTTGTGAATCAGTTGGGGGAAGGAATGTTGCAATATGTATTTTTTTTTCACTCGGTTTAAACTAATGAAAGCGTGTGTGTCTGAGTGTCTCGGCCGTTGGGTGTGGAGGATGTAACCATTAAAGAGATCAGCGTGTCAACTGTTCCCCAAGTGCTGCTTTCTCCGATCCAGCTGGTGATGGGAGGTGTGTGTATGTGTGTGTGTGTGTGCACTCTGTGCCCTACACACTCCTCAGTAAGGAACAGACAGATGGATCTCTGCTTTGGCCAATGTTGTCTGGCTTCTGATCTAACTATACAGGACAAATTACTCTGCATCTGCTTACTCATTTTAGGATTCATTTTAAAATTATTTTATTTGCTTTTAAAGCTTTAAATGGTCTTGCTCCTCCTTACCTATCAGACAGGCCTCCTCACTGTCTCATTTTAAATCTCTTCTTAAAACCCACCTCTTCTCGTCGGCTTTTAACACCACGTAGAGTGTTGATTTTATGATTTTTTTTAATTTTTTTTTTTATTGTATTCATGCATATTTTATTTTGTGCGGGCAGTACATTTTACATTTTATTTTATTTATTTTTATCCCATTTTTAATTTATTTTATCTTATTGCATCTTACTGATCTATTGTTTACTACATCTCTTTGTATTGTGTTATGTATTTATTGTTTGTGCAGCACTTTGGAAACCTTGTGTTTGCTAAAATTGTGCTATATAAATAAAGGGGATTGGATTGGATTGGATCTCTCCCTGTAAATGAACTCGCTTTTATCTTAACGTTTTTATCTGCAAACACCCCAGAAAATAAAAAGAAAAGATAAATGCTTTAAATATAATGTTTGCATCGAGTCAGATTTTCTGTAGCTGCATCTGACCATCATAATATTTAGTTTGCACTAATTTATGTGGTTTGCATGTCAAGTTTGAACAACACATTACCAATGTGCTGCATCATGCCCTTTGGTTGCCACGCAATCACAGATGTTGCTCCAACATTAATCTTGGTTAATTATTTTATTTGACATCTTGGAACAGGGTTCCTGACTATACTGGCATCACATCTGCTGATGTCTTCATGTTGTGCTTTTACTAGTTTATAAACTCTGAAAAGTTAGAAACATGTGGGTAAATACCCACATTTGGCTGCATGGTCAAGGAACAAAGAGCTTATTGCCATTTTGTGATTTTCTTCCAATCGGAAATGTTTACATGTTTAAGTTTGATATTTCATCCAGCCATTGCTGTGTGACCTTGTGTCTGAATTGTTAGATGTTATTGTAAACACTTGACAGAAACTGTGTTGCACAGAAACATATTTCTAGTCCAAAACTGTGATCTTGTTTGATTCATAAGGCTCCCACGTTTCAGTTCTGCTCTGCTCTGTTTATGTCTTTTCACAGAACAGAAACAAGAATGATGTATTTCTTCTGTTGCAGAGCCCAAGAGATTAATGCATGACTCATGTTGTACACAACGTACAAAGGGACGGACAAACGGACAAAGTACAACTGAATTTGTATTTGAGTTTCAGGGAAATAAACCTGAAGTACAATGGCAAAGGGGAATTCAGAACACTCATAACTCATAACACAAAAGGGAAGGCTTATTTAAACCACAACCAACCTCTTAGTCGGTATTAGTTAACTTTTCCTATGTATTTAGTCATGCTACGCTTTATCCATTGTTCTTCTAAATCTGCTTCTTGTTTAACTAATTAATAAAAATATATAATGTATTCTAGAAGTAATTGTGATTGCCATCAGTTTGTTTTTTCTTGTGTAAATTATTCAAATTCTACAGAACTGAAAAGACATATCGGCTCCTTTAATCATATTTAAAATGCTAATAGAAAGTAGAAATAGAAAGTCTAATTCAAATGAAAAAATACATGTAAAAAAAAAATTATATATTTAAAAATATATAAACACATTTAAATGATAATACAATAACAATAAATGTTTTATTAGAAATAAATCATCTCATATGCATAAACATATCAATATATTGAATAAAAAAATATAAAAAATAAATAAAATAAGCTCCATGGACCAAAAAAAAAAGACATCAGATATGTTGTAGTGCACTGCCACAACCTAATGAAAACACTTAAACATGTTTAGTTTGGTGAACTATATTCAGCATATTTCAGTCAATAATTCAGTAAAAACAAACGCACTTTGCTGTGAAGTGAAAGTGAAAGAGTTGCGCTTGATTTATAACACAAGACAATAAGAGTGCATTACTGCGGAACAGAATAATCATTTCATCTTGACTTTGATCTTTGATCTGTCTAAATTGTATTTGAAAATAAATGTGATTATTCTCCCGGCCATGTCACAAACTTTTCCTTTTTAATTATTCCTACTCAAGTCACGCACATTTGAGCAGGTGGTTTACAGAAACAGGTCAAAGGGGAAAGACAAAAAGACACGCGCGTGTGTCCTCTGGTCCTCTGGTTGAACAGCTCCATGTTGACATATAAACAAAGGCACACTGCAGCTTGCTCCTCTGTTTATTGCACAACAAGCCACCCAAACCACCGCCATATTGGATTTTTCCTCTGTCTGCAGTTTTAAGCTTCGTCATTACTAAGCTATGGTGTTTATCGTAAAGTGTAAACACACTGACATGCACATGAAAGCACGTCAGTGTTGTCTCACTGCGGGGGTCTCCCATTTATCGTCTCACTTGAGTGTTTTATGCAGCGCGATTCATCAGATTTATAGTTTGATGAATCCTTCCAGCACTTTCAAAGAGCACGTTTCCCCAAAGACATTTTCTGTTTTGTTTCTCTAGTTATGCTTTTACTATCATTTGGCGTTCATGTTCAGGATGGCCTGTAAAATTTGTAAATCTATTGTATTGTATCTTTCCCATCTATCTCTCACAGTAAATCTTCTATTTTGCTCGTTGTCTGCTTCCTCTCAGGGACTTTCAGGGTTATTTGCTCCGACAGCTGAGACGCTTGAACTCTTTTTCATTCCAGTTATATCTAGACGGGAGATAGACGCTGTATAGTATTTGCCGGGGATTATGAAAAATGTTTGTCCGCTAGACATGCAAGAGCTTTCTACTTCAAAAGATATATTCTTATCCTCTTTCCCCATTGGACGGTTCTCTGGAATTTCCAGCTGAGAGCAAAGTGATAGGGGTGGTGTTATCTGTGTTTAGACTATAAATGTTTATGAGGGATATATTTTGGAGTGTAGCAAAAAACAGGCCTCGTGTGTGAGTGTAGTTTATTGTGTGTAAGCATGCATGAAGGCCAGAGTTACACCGTCAGGTTAGAAATGGATAGAAGTCACCACCGCTAAGGTTTGTTTTACTGGAATAGAAGGAATTTGTCTTTTCCTGGCCTCATACATCAATATGGCAGATGTTTCCTAAAGGATGGATCATGAAGCTGTTCAAACGGATTCACAAACTACCTTAATTGCTGTTTGTTTTGTCTCCCTCCCCCCCGCTCCACTCTTGGTCTTGCGTCAAACATCTGAGGAGCATTTTCAAGAACAAAAAGGAACTCGTATTGCCGCTGCTTATTTGGCTCTCAGACACACGGGGAACTGGGTATTGTTTCCAAGCTTTTATCCATCCACCATTTGATCTCTGCTCCCATCCACAGTCCAAAATGTGCCCCCAGCTCAGTTTTTAACTGAATAGTGAATCCCATTCATGGTGTTTTTCCATTCCTGAGATGGGTATTGGGCGCTGATAGGATATCAAGCACACCTAAGTGCTTCCCTTTCCTCCCTCTCTTTATTTTCTTTCCTTTTCTCATCGGCCTCTGCCTCTCTATCAGGCCCCTCACACATGCTCTGTGTCACATCCTGTAGCGAACAACAGCCCTGCCTTCCCTGGAAGGCACGATGATCGCTTGCCACACATCAATCGTCCACATGTGTGCACGATTGATTGAAAGCTTTGAGAAAGATTTATTGTGGACATTTTTGTAAGACAGCTGGATTAGTCATGTTTTATCCCTACCAACCCAACCCTTTCACTTCTCAATTCCACACACAATAGCACAATTATATATTTTTTATTTGATCTTTCCCATCCCCCGAAAATTCATGCTGAAATTAATGCAAGGACCCCAAGCATTTGAAGCTCACTCTAACTTCACCTCTGTCTGTGTGTTTATTGACCTGCAGCCATCTTTCAGCCCCCATCATCATCAGGTAAGCCTGTGTTTGTTGATGTTGTCTTGGTAACAACATGGGTTGCCAAGAGTCGTCAAACCACGGCTGAAAAAGAGCAAGACCCCAACCTTTGTGTTTTTAAATGCCCTGAAGTCTCAAACAATCTGTTTTATCATAGAAGACTCATCTTAAAGGTCCTATATTATACAACATTATTTCAAAAAAGGTTGGGACGCTGTGTAATAAAAGCAGAAAGTGAGATTTTCATGTCTTTTTTAAATGATAAAGCAGCTCTAGGTGCTATGGAAATATTGTGAAAGTATCAAAACACTCAATCCACAAAGAAATGCACACATCCTGTTTTCAGACACTGTGCCTTTAAACAAGCTGTCAGGACTTTTGTGAGGTTGTGATGTCACAATTCTACTGTAAATGGGTAGAAAGTGCTGCTATAGAGCCGTGACAGTCATTCCCTGGCTGCAATGATGTTGCAGAGATACGAAAGACTTAAAAACGCCAACCAATCGGAGCATAGTGGGCTTTTCTGATAGAGGGGCTTAAAGAAACAGGTGCAAAAACAGAGCGTTTCCGACAGAGGGTGCATACAAGTATGTCCAGACAGCATGAGAAATACAATGTATTTTTTGAAACTTAAACATGTTCTTGGAGAAACCCAAATGCAACTATGGACCTAAAACTGTGTATAATATGCCCCCTTTGAACTCCCCAAAACTTGAAGAAATGTCCACATTGCAAGATTTGCTTCTTGAAGCTGTCCAGACATATCCAGGATGAAGATGAACAGTGTCATCACTCAAGTTCAAGTGGTACAATGTCCCGAGCTGTCTCTTTTTAAAATCCTGGCAAACTCTGGTGTTTGCTGGGAGACGCTTGCCAAGGACGTACGAGCAGGACAAGCTCTATCCTGACTGGCATCTTGCTTGGTTTCACATCCAACAGGGAAGGGGAGGTATGACCTCATGTTCAAGTGAGTCAGCATTTGTCTAAAGTAGTATTGCACGTAGCACAATAATGAAATAAAGTCGTGAATGATGCGGTGGTGCATGCGACTGACTGGCATTGCTTTACATGGCATCGAGGGGAAGACATTAGCTCATTGTACAGTGAAAACTATACTGGGTAATCTGACCGTAAGCAAGTTAGGAGTGTAGTTTATAGCTGCTGCCAGCCCCTCGCCCTCTCTGTGGCAGCGGTGATTCATGTGATTGAGAAGAGTGTGGGAGGGGAAGTGGGGTGGAAGGCGAGGAAGAGAGGCAGGAAGTAGGGGGGAAAAGCTGGTCTATCAACGAGGCCTGATAATGGAGACCCACAGGAAACCGCTGAGGAGGATTTTCCACGATGTCGCACAGGAGCCCTGGCACTAGAGTTGACTAACACACATGCATTATTTTACCCTACCCCCACCCCACCTCTAATCCCACACAAACAGGGCCACCCACGCCCACATGGGTGCCACAGTGTCCCCACAGCCGAAAAGTAGCCCAGCATCAATCGTCCCAATCAGTGTTTTTTAAGTTGATTGGCAGATCCGTCAGCACGTCTCTCCTTATCTCCTATTCTGGCTGCACCTGCTCCTGCAGGGCACCGTGCCAGCTCCCCATCCCAGGCCTGTCACCGGCTGGCAGCTCTCAGGACCACAGGGCATGTTGGCCAATAAACAAGATGAAAAGCGAGTGTACACAGAGATAGACGTGACCCTCATCTTGCAACTAATTTGAAACTTGAAGGAAAGGACGCACGGCGCTGTCTGATCTAACATCAAAACATATTCTTCAAATATGGGACGTAGCAGGAGAAAGGTGTCCAAAAAGGAACTTGGCTCGCTTCCAGATCGGCCTGAAAGGAGAGCGGGGAGGTGTGTGTTAATGTGTGTGTGCGCGTCGGACATGTTTGTCCCGTACTCGGACAGGGAGGGGTCCTTGTTTTCCTTCTGCTCTTCCCTTTGGTTACACTGTTGTTTCCCAGGCCCCCCCCTGTATACAACACATCCCTAGGAAAGACTGCTGAGACCTCCTTCACACACACACACACACACACACACACACACACACACACACACACACATACACACACAGCATGGACCCAGGAGGAAAATCAATGCTGAGAAGACCTTGCTTTTCTTCCTATGGTGCAGTCGTTAGGGAAATGGAGAGGCAGTTCCATCTGCGTACTCCTGCTGCTAACAACATCTTTAGGCCCCTCCGATGTTGTTTAGCTGCTGCGGCTGTTTTTCCAACCACTGGTCATGGTTAAAGCATCAGCCGTAGTGTATTTATCCCTTATTAACATAAGCAGCTGCTTTTTGAATATCTGCCAAATGAAGATTTAAGCGTTACAATCCCCTTGTCATTAACTTCCTGATATTTAATGTGTGTTTTGATGGATGGGATATTTCATTTTCTCATCAGCTGCCACGCTGTTGCCCTCGGGGGCATTGTGCGAGCCCTGTTTGCCGTGCACGAGGCTCGACGTGGTGTGCAGCTCGTCCCCCCCCGTTTCAGAACCATTCTCAGGACGTCCTGTAGAGTAGTCCCCCCCCCCCCTCCCCCCACCTTTCAACAAAAACACACACAAACAGACACAAACATGCACACACACATACTTCATCCGAGCGACCCCCCTCCTTCTCTCTCACAGCTCCAGCTCCTTATCTTTAGCGTCCAGGCAGCTGCGTGTTTGTCTGTGTGTGTGTGTGAAAGAAGGGAGACAGATGAAGTGGGTGTGTGTGCATCCATGTGTGTAAAGGCAGAGAAATAGGTGTGAAGTACAGTCACAGAGGTTGCCTTTCAAGTCCCCCCCCACCCCCCACCCCCCTGGCCTCCGTGGCTGTGGTCAGTATTGGAGCGGGGAGGGAGCAGGATTAACAGCTGCACGGGCTCGCCGAGTCTGTCGGCCTGAGATGAAGGAAGGAGCATGAATCGCTCCAGACAAACGTCTACTCCAGTGGGCTGCATCATGACCTGAGTTCATCCTATGACTTTGTCTGCCAGCAGAAGAATCCAGCATGATGTCATTTTTTTTTGTCATTTGAACTTATTTTTTATTAGTTTTTCAGCGACAACATTTCAGTACGAACACCATTCTGTAACCAGCTGTAGGTGACAATTGTACATTATGTCCAAATCAGGATTACAAGCAAATAAGACAAACAAAAACAAAACGAGAACAAATATCCACTCCCAATTAAATACATTAAAGGAACCCGTTTTTTCATATTAAAACATGTTATTCGGTCAAGTAAGACGAGTTGATACAGACCTCTTGCGTCTCAATGCGTGCACTCAATCGCCCTGGCGCGTGGCGCCACTTGGCTAGCACTTAGCTTAATATCACCTCAGGAGTGATGATATTACTGCGCCGAGTCGAAGTGCTCCCAAGTGCTATTCCGCCATACATTATAGTTATCCTTTTTATCCGCTTCGAAAAGCGCCACGTTTTATTTTGTGTCGCCATACTTGGTCGTTTAACTACTCGTGTAGCTGTATTTAAATAGGGAAAACGTGGAGGAGTTTGGTCGCTTCTAACTGTCCATCTGTTTGGGTCCTAATGAATGAACTGGGCTAAGCTAAGTGCTAGCCAAGTGGTGCCGCGCGCCAGGGCGATTGAGTGCACGCATTGAGACGCAAGAGGTCTGTATCAACTCGTCTTACTTGACCGAATAACATGTTTTAATATGAAAAAACGGTGGAGTGTTCCTTTAAACAAATCAAATCAAATATACATATTCAAACGTCCATATATACACAAACACATATAGAGATAGGCATCCAGGGGACCAGCAGGATTTAGTGCACTGTGCGGATTATGTAACAAAAAAGATTAAAAATAAAAAGAATAAAAAATAAATAAATAAAAAAAAAAAAAAGGTGGTAGAGGGGGAGAACTAACCAGTCTTACTGTATTAATAAAGACATGACAGGACCCCATCGCTTAGCAAAGATGGACTTTTGAAGCCTTAATACATACGTAATGTGCTCCATCTGATAGAGGTCCCAAACCTTCTGGATCCAAGGCATGATGTCATTTTAAAGACAAGTTCACCATAAACAATCCAGATTTTACCATATATTAGGAATATGTGGGGAAATTTCAAATGTCATGATAGACATGTTTCTCTGATTTTTTTTATTGATGTATGGCTCTTTAATATGTATTTGTTTGTCTTCCTCCTCCTTGATCCTATTATTTTATGACTTATGTGACTCATGTGATTTCCCACATTAATAAGGGCTGTTTCTCAATCTCACAGCAGAAACCACAGCAAGACATTCTTTTTTCATTAGGCTGAGGAATGTTAACTTTTTCAACAAACTTTTTCATTTAACAAAATACCAGACTTCCCTAATATGAAATGTTGTTTAATGAGCAAACATGCTGACACACTCACAAGAGCTGTGATTTCATTGAATTGTCAGGCAAATTTTAGGCAAACTTGAAATGTCGCAAAAAAATTATCGCAATTTAAGGCACTTTCCATCAGCTTGTTTGGAGCAAGTTAACTATGATGCTGTGTCGTTTTATCAGAAGTTGGCATGATGACTTTGCCTGTAATCCGCCCGGAAACAGAGTCAAAGAACTATCACCCAGGTCATCTAACCCATGTACGATGCAAAAGAGTTAAGAGGTGTCCTCAGGAATTTGGTTTTTAACTGGGCATGTTTGAATTGTTATTTCATATCAGCTAATGTTTGTCATATGTAATGTGATATTTCAGCCAGAGACGAAGACTGTAAATGAATATATTGTCAGGGAAGATGGCAGAAACAGCTGATCAGTCATGTGAGTTAAATGTTTTCTATGTCACAACTTATTCAGCAAAGCATTTCCATATCCCATTAAGTGCTTAAATCTTTTGTCAACAAAGGCAAAAACCACCTCAAGAAAGTGTGAAAACATCAGATTTAGCCGTTTCATTGAGCATTTCTAATGCAATACTTCAAAATGTGCATTAAATTACATACATTTTAACATGGTTAATGACAGTTCTATGTTAAGCAGATATAATTTATACCATATTCCTTAACTGTTAGCATGCTGACATTTGCTTATTTGCAGTAAAAGCAAAGCTGAGACTTATCAGGTGATCAGTTACAGTATTTTGTAATAAACCAAATAGAACATTTAGCTGTTGTCGCTAAAGAAACAATCAATGACCTAAGTAATGACTATTTAACCTGAATGGAACATGATGGTCAAACTGTCATGGCACTCCATCCACTATAAGACATTACAATATGGATAAAGTTGTAGACAGACTGACGGACTGACATGGCCACCCAGAGAGCAGTGCATGAAAGAGTGATGCTTAATTAAATGTTGCTCAATTCTGTCTTTCTGTCTTTGTGCTGGAGAATTTTTCATGTAGCATCAAGCTTCTCAGATTAATGCTAATTGCCATTGCACAGCAGGCCAATTAGTAAGCCTATAAAAAGTTAGTTTTTGCCTCCAGCATTGCAGCATCAATTGTTCTACAAGTATGTTAGCTGTAAATTACTCAGCATGCACAACTTGTGGAACTATTTGGTCTATCAGAGATGAAGAGGCGGGACAGATCATAACAAGTGCTGAGAGAAATAGTGTGCAGATGGTTTATCTCTGGTTCCTGTCGAGAACACGGCGCAGCAAGTCGAGGAACCCCGACAGTATGTTTCTGTCTCTGTGTGTTTGTAGTGCATTAAAACATTGGCTCCAGCTGTTTACAGGCAGAGCGAGAGCTTCAGAGCAGATTTATGTGGCCTTGACACAGATCGGGTGGTGAAAGCGTGAGTCTCGCTGTTGAACTGAGGGCACGAAGGCAGTCCTCGCTGCTGTTGCCTTCTAACAATATAGAAATGCGATACTCCCTTGTAATGCATTGGACATGATAAACTGGAGCATCAGTCTTTCAAGCCGAACATAAAAGATGTAAATGCTGCCGGCTCGCAGTTGCTTCTACACTGTTTGTCACACTATCCTTTGTTTATGCCTGTTTGTATCCATCTCTGCACATATCTCTAGTTGTTTCTACATGTCTGATTCTCTGTTTACTGGACTGTTTGGGCTTTGATTTTGTTTTCGAGTCTCCCTGCGTGAATGCGTGTTGTTTGGATTTCTCCAGCGTGTTTTTCGGGGGTTGTTGTAAGTTGCCGTGATTCGGGGGTCGCTTGTCCGTGTTACCTGTCACTTTGTGTCTTGCTGTGATTTGGGATTGTTTGTCTGTGTTTTTGTCTTGATTATTATGGGATGCAGCTTGCTGCTGAGCCACTTCCTGTTTATTGTCCTCATCCTGGCCCCGGGATCATCACTGACATCACAAGGTTGTTTACGGTGTGGGAACCAAGGTAAGCTATATTTATCAGGAGTGTGAAGACATGGCTTAACCTTTGACCTTATAAAAGTGTCGTTTTTTATATTAGAGTGGAGCTGTGGGAGGGAAATATGTTGGCGGTTTGTTTTTACACGTGCACTCCTCTTTCCCATATGGGACAACACTTGTCAGCTTCTTTTATTATGCTTCAAAAAACCTTGTCAGTCACACCTTTCCAACATGTAGCCAAGTGACGGCGTGTCAGTCTGTTGAATCTTTTAGAACATAGTAGAATTTATGAGAATGTCCCAGAGCAACATATTTTACATGTCTGAATCCTGTTCAGACACTGACTCCATCTGGTGTCTGCAACCCTCTCATAAACTGTACAAAATATAAACAATTAACTTGTCTACTTAGCACACTTCAGATCAGTTTGTAGACATTGGACCACATCCTCTTTTGGTGAAGTTCATAATCTATTTTCTTACATATCCATGTTTCAGTCAAAGTAAAAAACAATAATTAACGATTTGCTCGGGGAGTCCACAAGCCATTGTAAAACCAGAGTTGTAAATATTATTTTGATGGGGGTCGGTCACTGCAGAGTTTGGAATCTCTACGAGCATTCTTTAAAAATGTGAAGGGAGGGTGAAAGTAGATTTACAGCCAAAGTGTGTGAGGACACAAGCAAACAGCTTGCTGTCAACCCGAAGAGTAACATAATTTATCACTTTAAGCCTACACTGTCCTGCATGGAATTTTTTGTGCAAATAACCAACTTAAAGGGAACACACTTTTCACTTTTCTGTGAGGGTTAGTTAAGAAGATTGATGCAATTCTCTTAGCGAAGCATAAAGGCAGGGGGAAAAGGGAAGACATGAACTTCAGCTCTGTTGCAATGTAACAAAAGCGCCTCTAAAACATGCATCATCATTTGACTATAGAAACGGTTTCACCGGTCAAACTCCGTTCAATACTTTTGGCCCTATCCGGACACATCAGCAATGATGCACTCCAGCGTAAGTAGAATTGATTTCTACATATTTTACTCCATCTACATGTGACATTTAGTATAGTACATGGAGATTTACATGTCTAATTACAATACGAAAGTAACTTTGATGAGAGAAAGCAGTGAGGCAACTCAGGCAACGATCTTTTAGCCTACATGGTAAACGTCATATGGTTTGAAACACAACATGATCATTTATATTTGTAGGTAATGTGAAATGTTGATAGAATGTGAGCCAAAAGCTGTCCAACTGCGTTATTTCGGTACTAATACCAGCCCTACCATTAGCCTGGGTATACCCATGCTGCCATGTGTGCTCGATTTCGTTTTGAACTGCAAGGCAGCATGGTGTCCATGGCCGATTCTTAGCCCTGCTTTTGGTATCCAATCACAGAACGGGGAGGGACGCAAGACGATGACGCGTACTATTGGACAGACGGAAGGAAGCTTGTAGTTTGCTTACGGATCCAACATGGCTGCAGCAGACGCAAATCTCTCTTTGGATCTAGCTGTAGACAGTGTTCTAGATAGTTTAGAGCGAAAGTTTACTCTCCTTTATCACCACCAAAAAGGATGTTTTAGCCTCGCTTCCAACAGGATTTGGCAAAAGCCTAATCTACCAACTAGCCTTGTTAGTGGCTAAGCTAATGGGGTTTAGCGAGACGATTGGCTAAGAGCTACGTACAGACGCTTATGATAGACATTCGTAGCGCCCAATAAACGACTCTGGATGATCGTAAACCACGCCTCCTCTACGGAAAAATGAATAGGTGGTCTCCAGACTAGATCTCATTTGTGATATAGTCTGGGGTTAGCCAGGCTACCCTACCATATGAATTAATGCTGAATCAATAATATATGATAATTAGACCAAATCTGATACCAAAATCTGATCGCTCAAATTTCCGTGAAACTGACACGGATTTCGCTACAATGCAAGTTAATGACAGTCATATCCCGTGGCTATTGGTTTGTTCCAAGTCACGTGACTTTCAAGGTCCCAGCAGTCAGAACAAAAAACATGGCGGACAGTTCTCTCATTTTTAGTGAAAAATCAATATTTTGACTTAGTTTCTGCATAAAAATGGATTTTGATCACATTTCTAGCGAGAAATATATGTTTTATTTTCTAAATCTTCACTCAGTGAATGTACATAATCACTTTGTGGTGAAGATCTCGCCAGAAAAATATGACTGTCATTAACTTGCATTGTAGCGAAATCCGTGTCAGTTTCACGGAAATTTGAGCGATTCCGTGGCTATTCCACGGATTTTGAGTTAAGCGAAATCCGTGGCTATTTCACGGATTTCTGTGAGACCATGTTGTCTATAACTGCACAGTTGTGAAAGATAGGATGGGAGCAGAGTGCAGCAGAAAACAGACAGAGGTGATGAGAGAAAGTTTGGCAGCTCAGCGTTCAGTCTGAGGCTCCAGCAGGGTGAGTCACCGTGCAGGGTGGAGACTGTTTGCTGCCTCAGTGCCAAGCGGGCCGAGAGCTGTGCTGCCAACTCTTGTTAAAACAAAACAGAGGAGGAGGATGCAGGCAGACCCCAATTTTCCTCCTCCTCCTACTCTCCCTCTTCTCTATTTACTCTAAGATATCAGCCAGCTACCTCTTTCATCTCTTACCTTCTTCTTCACCAACATGGTCTCACAGAAATCCATGAAATAGCCACGGATTTCGCTTAACTCAAAATCTGTGGAATAGCCACGGAATCGCTCAAATTTCCGTGAAACTGACACGGATTTCGCTACAATGCAAGTTATCACAGTCATATCCCGTGGCTATTCCAACATACAAAGTGATTATGTACATTCACTTAGTGAATATTTAGAAAATAAAACATATATTTCTCGCTACAAATGTGATCAAAATCCATTTTTATGCAGAAACTAAGTCAAAATATTGATTTTTCACTAAAAATGAGAGAACTGTCCGCCATGTTTTTTGTTCTGACCGCCAGGACCTTGAAAGTCACGTGACTTGGAACAAACCAATAGCCACGGGATATGACTGTCATTAACTTGCATTGTAGCGAAATCCGTGTCAGTTTCACGGAAATTTGAGCGATTCCGTGGCTATTCCACGGATTTTGAGTTAAGCGAAATCTGTGGCTATTTCACGGATTTCTGTGAGACCAGGTTGTCTTAACTCATCCACCTCTACTGTTCACCCCACAGTCTCTGCATGGGAAGCAAGAACAAATCTCTGCTCAGCTTCTCAATTGGCTCGATTTTCTGTGTGGAAAGACATTGACAGTTATTTTTTATGCAGCAATGAGCTTAAGACTTTTTCAGCAGAACTGCCCTTTCAATATCGGTCATCCTTGAATTTTAAAGATTCAATGTTCAACAGATCAAAATACCAAGTCGCCCTCTTACATCTGTAGACTGTGCAGCCCTTATTGCCCATATTATTGTCCCAATCAGCATGTTTCGTTGTCTGCCTCTGAAGCGTATCTTTCAAGTGATGGGCGCCAAACTCACAGAGCCTGTTCTGCTACCACTCTTCAGAAAAAACCACAGAGGTAAACTTTTCATTATGTATTCAGTAAATTACATTTATTGACGTCGCTACGAAAAAACACATTTACCAACCCTATTATTCCCAGCTTGTGGCATGTGAATGTAAAACAACACCTCATTCTACACAAGTCTCTCTTAATTTCTTGAAATCATATTTTTAATCTTTGTCTTGAATGCATGTGAGAATGCCAAATCTTCCCTGAGAGAGCCATGAACACACAGAGCCACGTTTTCTCGACATTCTTTATGATCTTTCTACAAGATCAGCACACATTTTACTGGAGTTTTATGCAAACAGTCCAGGTTCACAAGGGCATATAAAATGGTTATTGTGAGAAGAAAGCAGCATATTCTGCACTCGGGATATAACATTACTGGCGAGGTTATTAAAGCAGCACAATAGCATAGTTTTATGGCTGCTGTAAATGAGTTATTGCCTCATGCTTTTTACTTTTCCTTCGCTGCAGTGTGACATGAGTCAGCTGCTGTAGCTTTCAGCAGATCGAGATTTTATGATGAATTTAAAAAGCTTAACAGGAGATGAGGGATCAATGCATTCAGATGATGCTGGCCTTCAGTGGCTTTTGAAATATTGAGGGAACTTAAGGTGATGTGAACTCTGGAGTTTGTCTCAGTTTCACAAGAATTCTTACATGAAAATCTGCTGTAATTCTTCTTCTACTGGCCCGATTTTCATTAAGCTTGGTGAAAGGGTATAGAATGGGCCGAGGGAGAACCCATTTACATTTGTAGCAGATCCAAATCACAGGGCGGATTCTTGTGGTGTTGTTATAATCGGAAAAAATTAGTTCATGACTTCATGTGAATGCCCCAGTTCGTAACATAATACTACGATAACATAATATTACGAGATAGGGCATGCCTTGGTGCAGGGCCCTGTGCCCTAATACAGTTGGTATTAAATGAAACAAGGTACTGAACAAGACCTGAAACAACCCAAAGAACTCTCTTCTTATAGACTTGGAGGACCATCATCCCAATCCTAGTTTATGGGGAGGTGGTGCCACCCCATACTTGGCCATCTAGACATGGCCCTGGCACTTAGAAACCTCTTACAGGAGAATTCTGTTTTATGACAACTTGAGTCTTACTTTAATAGTTTTGGCTAAAAGTGTACTGACCGTTTGAACCGGTATGGGTGAGATCTGGTATTGCGAGGAAACACAAGGGGTCTGACCATCAGCCCAAAGCTTTTCTCTTCCATTAAAGGAACACTCCACCGTTTTTTCATATTAAAACATGTTATTCGGGTAAGTAAGACGAGTTGATACAGACCTCTTGCGTCTCAATGCGTGCACTCAATCGCCCTGGCGCGCGGAGCTACTTGGCTAGCACTTAGCTTAGCCCAGTTCATTCATTAGGACCCAAACAGATGGACAGTTAGAAGCGACCAAACTCCTCCACGTTTTCCCTATTTAAATACAGCTACACGAGTAGTTAAACGACCAAGTATGGCGACACAAAATAAAACGTGGCGCTTTTCGAAGCGGATAAAAAGGAGAACTATAATGTATGGCGGAATAGCACTTGGGAGCACTTCGACTCGGCGCAGTAATATCATCACTCCTGAGGGGAGAAGATTTTTCAGGAGTGATGATATTACTGCGCCGAGTCGAAGTGCTCCCAAGTGCTATTCCGCCATACATTATAGTTCTCCTTTTTATCCGCTTCGAAAAGCGCCACGTTTTATTTTGTGTCGCCATACTTGGTCGTTTAACTACTCGTGTAGCTGTATTTAAATAGGGAAAACGTGGAGGAGTTTGGTCGCTTCTAACTGTCCATCTGTTTGGGTCCTAATGAATGAACTGGGCTAAGCTAAGTGTTAGCCAAGTAGCTCCGCGCGCCAGGGCGATTGAGTGCACGCATTGAGACGCAAGAGGTCTGTATCAACTCGTCTTACTTACCCGAATAACATGTTTTAATATGAAAAAACGGTGGAGTGTTCCTTTAAGTTTGAAAGAGGAGAAAGCAGGCCAAACCTGCCCCCCTCATTTCCAAAAACCTAACTTTAGGATTGTTAGTAACTAACAGCTAATAGCTTGCCAGGAGCACACCCTGGTCCCTCCCTGCTGAGATGTGCCGATGTGGGCCAACCGCAAACCTCGTTAGCGGCTCGAAAAGCCCGACATCCACACCAGGAGGGGAGCAGCTTGCTCAGCTTTACTTCACTAATGTGGCTCTTTTAGGACACTTTAGGGAAGTGGAGCTTTGCGTGCCAATATCACATCTTCTATTACACGAGCTGATTAGTGTGATTAGTTTTTATACAAAGAGCGGGAAGGGGCAACAATGTGGTAACGAGCAGGAGGAGTGAAGTGAAACAGGCTGGGGGAGTGAAGGGGGCGGCACCGCGTCACTGCAACAAGTTGAAGCTGAAGTTTACAACAGTTACCTTAGTGAGTGCCCTGTCTGCTCTCCCAGCCAGATGATGTGACTGGCTGCTGGGACGCGTGATCTAAGGCCACGCCTCCCTTTCCTAAACTAATCAGCTTCAGGAGTTGTAGCTTAGGTCTCCATGGCTACAAATGCTCCTGGTAGCATAGGTTTCCTCTCCCCTATTACCTTCCCTGACATCCCTCTCTCTCTTTCTCTCTCCCTCCCTGCTCTTGGCCTTATACCTCCAAGCCTGGGAGCGGAATTCTGGGAACATTTTTCCATGTGAAACAGCGAGGGTCAGTGCAGGGGTGTGACGCCACGGCATTGTTCCCGCTGCGAGGAGAGGAACCGTGCGCCGTGAGGCCAATTCCTGTCCGCTCCAAAAAAACAGCCACTTTCTCACACCGCTTTCCTTCCTCTGCCAGACAGCTCAAAACAATCCCAGAGTGTTCGTGGGTACGAGGTACAGCGACACAGGCCAGAGAACAAGCCAACGGGGGGAGAGGGAGATGCAGAAAAATTAAAATAAAAGAGGTTGTTTTTTTCTGTTGGTTTATACAGACTGTTTATGGGCCATTGAAAACAAACAAAGGGGAAAAAGATCCCACTGTGCCCAACTGACGCTCGCTCAAACAAACGGCAGGCTGACATTATATCACTCTAAGTGGGCCTGAGCAGCCGGCTGTTAGCCCGCCTGCCTGGGTCTCAGCATAATCTGTTTTCTTGTAAAAACAATGAAACATTCTTGTCATAAAAAATGATTGCTGCTCCCTTGGCCATGAGTTTTTCATGATTTCCTGTCACCCACATTCTCATAAAAATTCATATTCAAATGGTTCCTCTGGATTAAATCAATCAAATTTTATTTGCATAGCACCTTTCATATGGGTTACGTCAGTTCAAAGTGCCTCACAGATGACTGACTGAAGTCTATAATAAGGGATAGCAAAAAAAAAATCATAAAAAGCAAAACAAAACCATTTCACATTTGGACACCATTGCACGCGAGACGGTATTTTACAAAAAAAGAAAAAAAATAGAATAAATATTTAAAAAAGCTAACAAAAAGAAGTAAAATAAAATAGATTATATAAAATAGTACTAATATATATATTATAAAAAGTAGATTTAAAAAAAGAAGATTAAATTATATTTCAATTGGAGAGTTTGTGCATGCATAAGGGCGTGTAAGAGAATATTTAAATGGAGCTTTCCAAAGCATCTTAAGAATTTTGGTGTTTGCCTCTTGGACTTGTGGCCAAACCCTTTTTCCCCCATTTCACCATAAATAGTCCCCGGAGAGCCAAACTAGCGGCTGTAATCATATCTTAGAGACATAACCCGAAACTAAACGACCAATCCCTATTTCTGTCAAGAGCAAAGCTGCTATTAAAACTGCGGGATGACACACTGACAAAAGGATGCACTTCTGTTATCATATATAATTAGTTATTTCCTAGGATTTGGCAAATTACAGCATTGAGTTTTTCCTCAAAGTTTCCACAGAGTTTTAGTGAAGCTAGGAAGACAGTTTGGTTCAGAGTAACTGGTCTTTGGTTGCAGCTCTCCTTAGGTCAGAAGTTTAATAAGTTCCAAATGTGTGTGTGTATATGTGCTGTGTGTTTAATAGCTGCATTGCATACGTGCACCTCTCAGCAGTGACTCAGACATCTCCCCCCTCCTCCCTTTTCTCATCCCTAACCCCAAACGTCCCCTCTCACGACCCCCCCGAGAGTCCTGATAGTCCCATTGTTTTATTAAAGCAATCTGCACGTATGGACGCCGCATTCCTTCCCGCCTTATCACACTTCAATCATGGTATAGAATTGATACGGAGCGGCCTGGCAGGAGTCCCTAACCCTGTATTCGATGTATGCTTTCCTGTAGACGGCGAGGAGGAAACATGAAAGGAAGGATGAGCCATCCAAATCCCTCTCATACGTAAAACAGGAGACGTCCCAATTTTGGTGCTCAGTTTCCTTTTAATACTTTCTTCAAGGTTTATTTGGCTTTTTAATAGTCCTCCTGTTTTTTTTTTCTTCTTTCTTTTTCATGACTGTGTTTTTTTTTCCGACCTGTTTTGTCCAAAATGGAAACCGAGAGCACTGAGGAGGAGAGAAAATAGCCGCGGCTGCTCTCTAGAGTTTCCTGCCTGTTGTCAGGCTTGTCTGCGTGCGTGCCCTGTCCTCCGTCCTCCTTGGCCTGCTTGTCCTCCCCGCCCCACCCCTCCTGTCTGAGGATGCATGTGTGTGTGTATGCGTGGGCTGGATGTCTGGGAAAGCCTCTGACACAGCTGAGGGAGGAGATGAGCAACAGGCCTAATATAGTTTGCAAGTGTGTGTGTGTATTTGTGTTTGTGTGTAGTGCGAGTGTGGTGTGTATCATTAAGGAAGCACCTGTCCCGTGTGACCGTCAGTCCTGTTGCGTTTATCTGACCCCTCTCACATCAGGTGGCTTCCTGGTTTGCGTCAGATGCTGCTCCCCAAGGCCTGCTGGGATTGGTTGACCTTAGCTCCTCCCCTTCCTTTGCTGCTCTTCATTGATCTTTAGAGGCTTGTTGCCTCCCTCACACTTCTTCCAAGGCCCAACATTAGACACACCATTTTTTTTTTCATTCATCCTTTACAGTTTTGAAACTGGTGTATAAATGGAACATGGCTAGATTTCATGCATTTAGTTAAAACCAGGATCTTTTGGTGTCTGGATGCAAGTTCAGCAAAATAGTTTCTATTTCTATGTTAAGATTGTTACATAACACACAAGCAGAGTTGTGGACTCAAGTCATGTGACTTGGACTCGAGTCACAAATTTGATGTCTTTTGACTCTCCAAAAAAAAAATAACGACTTGCAACCAGTGGTGGAAAAAGTATTAAGTAAAACTCAAGTAAAAGTACTAATACCACAATGCAGAATTACTCCACTACAAATAAAAGTCCTGAATTCAAAACTTTCTTAAGTAAAGTTACAAAAGTATCAGCATCAAAATGTTCTTTAAGTTTCAAAAGTAAAAGTACTCTTCATGCAGAATGGATCTACTCAGATTGTTTTATATATTCTAAATATATTACTGTATTTTTATTATTGATGCATTTATATAAGCAGCGTTTTAAAGAGCAAATTTTGTAAAGATGGGGCTAATTTTGGCTACTTAAAATTCTGTTCTGGGGTGTAATTTAAAAAAATGTCTAATCACTTTAAATTTTTATGTTTTTTTATTTTAAGTCTTGACCTAAAAAGAACCTAAAGCTGGCAGCTTTGTAGTGGAGTAGAAGTATAAAGTTGCATAAAATGAAAATACTCAAATAAAGTACATATACCTCAACATTGTAAGTACAGTACTTGAGTACATGTACTTAGATACATGTCTACAACCCCACCAATGACTCGTGACTCCACTCGGACTTGAGCCTTTTGACTTGAAAACACGTGATACCTTCCCTAAATGCTATAAAAGTGCAATGTCAACATTACCTGTTTATATGACTAAGTACAGTCACACTTGTTTTAAATACAAAATTTTAAAAAGCATTCATTCTTTTTTTCTAAATGTTATGTATTATTGCTCTGTTGTTAAAAAATGCATTACATTTGGTGAAGAGTGCATTAGGCCTGGGGCTTGTTCAGAACGTGAAACTCAAAGTTTAGGACTTGTGACTTTACTGTCTTAATGAGAGACTTGGGTGCAAAGACCTGACTTGGACCCACCTATGAATATATTTGCACATGCCTTACAGTCTTTCTGGAACTACAGTCACTTTAAAAGCCACTTAAAACTCAGCAGAGACTTCCTCGACCCCTGCGCTCACTGAATCTTTACAACCTTCATCAAAGTCCGTCTTCACCTGGTAAACAGGACACTCGTGTCCTATTCTCATCCTTCTGTTGATTACTCTACTGTCTGTCCCGCTGCTAACTTCCCATAATATGCCTGTCTGATCCCCTAGAATCCACATAGTTTCCCATGGGAATGCTATAATCATACGTATGTTAGTTTAATGCAGAAAACTGTTTTTTTTTTATCGTATTGCTTATTTCTGATCAAGCAAACGTAAAGCCCAGTGCTATCTTCTCTTCCCATTCTTTCCTGTTATTTTACACTCTTTCTCCATGCTTTCTCCCTCCTCTCCCTCTCCCTCTCTGTCTGCTCTCCTTTCTGTTATATTGGTCGTTGATCTATGAAAGCCACCACAGTTCTTGAAATTAGCCCTGCTTAGAAAAAAACATACCCTGTTTTTTAACCTCCAGCCAGGGAGGTTTTGAACTCTGTTTGTTTACCAGCAGGAGCCTTTTCCTTGATCCCTTCAAAGGCGGCCTACTGTATTCTCTGATCCAAGCCCAGGACGGGACCAGCTGGGTCACTGCGCACATCATTTGGGGAATTAAATGATGGAGGGAGCACAGAAACAGACTGAGCAGACCTCCCCCCACCAGACACAATCAGGTACTTGTGTGCCGGTGTTTCCTCCAGAAACAGGCGGATAGTCTGAACATTATTGATCCCTATAATGAAATTCTCTTGCCGTTTACCTGCTCAAGGACACTTAAAAAAATCACTAAATCCATTTCTTTGAGGTGTAATCAATTGATTTGTAAACCCTCTCAGGATACTGTAAAAGCAAACAAATTAGAAAGCTACACAGTGGCTTCATTGGCTCTTTACTTTATGCAGAATATATAAATATGAACCTCAAGTTGCTGCACAAAGAGCTTTGGACCACTTGTAATGCATTTCTTCCAAGCAGGCGCTGTGGCTTGAAGCTGTCATGTGAGCGTCAAGGTCAGAGAAGAAAGGAGCAGATGTGAGAAAGTAATAACAGGCAGAAATAATAATTTGTTTGAAAAAGCACTTTTTCTTCACTGTCCTTGCCCGGACAAGGACGAATCCTCCCCTTCACCAGCGATCGATGCATAAAACGTCACCATGAAACCGTATTTTGACAATAACTGTTCAGTGACAACCTCACGTTGCTAAATTATACCGACTGTTATTCCTTAAGAGCATCCTGACTGCCGCTCTGACTTGACAAATGGACCCACAGGACAGCTAACCTAAGTGCATTTATGAGTGGCAGTAATTGAATATGGCTTCAAGGAAGCGATTCAATTACTTTTGTGTGTGACACGGCGTGCCCTCTCAGTCTAATGGTATGGTGCCTGTAAAGGACTCAGTCCGGACAGCTCCCTGTCATCACACTTAAGGAGGGCAGCGGGATCTATATTTGGGAAGCACAGAGTGCTTTTCAATTGTCTAAAGTGCCCTCAACCCTGTCACTCCCTTTAATGATGAGTGAATGCTAATTCCTTCTGTGCATTGATTATAACATATTGGCACATTCTCTGTGTTTTTATAATACCCTTAGAAGTGTTAGTATGTGAGTGAATCGGCTGCAGCTTGTGTGACTCCAGCCTTTGTTGACAAAAATATCAGATTTTTTGCCAGTTGATGCAGCAAAAATATCCTATGCTTTACTCACGAATGCCTCAATTTACTGATATATATTTAGTATTTATTTAGTATTTTTGAAACATGAGTGGTGGGGAAAGTGGTGACTTGAACTGAGGAGTGAGAGGGGGTCAACATGCAACTACTGGGGTCCCCATACATTTAATATTTAACAATATTGGTAGCGATTGTAACAATTTGCAGCAATATACAGTTAAAGGGACGGTTCACCCCAAAAATCAATATTATTTTTTATTATTTATTTTATTATTTATTTCATTCATTCATTCATTCATTCATTCATTCATTCATTCATTTATTTATTTATTTATTTATTTATTATTTATCTTACCTGTGGTGCTACTTATTGTGTACATTTTTGCAATTCATTTGAAATATTTTATGTGTTTAAAAACTATTAATGCAAAAATCAGTTCTGGTCTCTAGTGTGTTTAAAAGAGTGAAGATAGAGTAAAAATAGTGGTAATAAATGAAACTAAAAGAGCTAAAGTATCCATTGGTAACAACCATGTCATGATATAAATAACGCTCCAAAGTTAGACACTGGCTTTTTTCAAAGGCGGTCCTTGACCTCTGACCTCAAGATATCTGAATGAATATGAGTTCTCTGGGTACTCAAGAGTTTAGTCTTTAGTAACTGTCTTAAGATGAAGAAAAAGAAGTCATCAATCACAACAAAACGGAGCGACTAATTAGTACATTTTCTTTAATTGACATCCCTGCTATTTAGTAATCTAGATTGTTTTGGTGTGAGTTGCCAAGTTAGAGATATGGGCCGTAGAGCTCAAAGTGCCAAAAGAACACGTCTTTATGTTCATGAAAATCCACAGAGCTTGTTGTGAACAGCTTAATGGAGGAATGATGTTCTTACATGAAATGTTGGTGAAGTAGAATGTGTATCTACATAGGAAGTTAATTTACAGGTTCATTTAAAACTACAACCTCTTTCACCCTAAATGGACTTTAGTTTCATTGCTCTGACTGTCTAATAGTAATGTGGAGAGGTCAGCACAATAATGACATGGATATGTTTACATTAGAGGGTTGATTAAATAAAAAAAACAAATTATTAGGACAATTTTCTGTAATTAATTGTTATAAATTGCTTTTTTAAAGAAATATTAAGACAGAAGCTTGTAATAACGGATATTTGACTGTAAAGAGAGGAACCCATTTTCATTTGGACATCTTGAGGTCAAAGATCAAGAAAACCCCTTTGAAAAGTTTCTTCCGTTGCCTAAATTGACGCTAAATTTTGAGTGTTATTTTCCTGACAAGGTATCATGACTTGATACACACCAGTGGATTCCTCGGGTCCTAGAATGTCATATACAGGTTTCACTATATCTTTTAAACTGAGTCTGCTACAGCTTGGAACTTTTATTCTTTTAATGCATAAATATTTCAAATGTATCGCAAATTTTAATGTTGACAGCAGTACATTGACGTGAATGGAAAGCCCAGTGCTTAACCCTTAATAGGGCACTCATTGAAATACTTGCAAATTCCAAATTTCAACCCTAGAGAATATTGGAGGATATTACATACTGCCAGAATGTGTAAAAAAAACATACAGACCCTGGGGAGGGGGGTAATATTTTGAGAAAAAAGTTTGAGATTAAAGTGGTAAATCTATGAGAAAAAAATGCGCAGATTTATGAGATTTAAAGTGGTGAATCTACGAGAAAAAGTCCCCCCCCCCATTTTTATCGTAAATCTGCGACTTTTTTCGCACAGATTTGCCACTTTAAATCTCTTAAACCTGCAACTTTTTTTCTTGTAGATTTGCCACTTTAATCTAGTAAATTTGCAACTTTTTTCTCGAAATATTACCCCCCGTTTGTATTTTTATTTTTATTCATATTTGTCCCTAATATGCCGTCATAGTCAAGTTCTCCTGGTACAAGTCACTGAAGAATAACTCTGTTTTTTACGACTGTTTCTTGCAGATTTTTCTTCAAAATTTTTCATTTTTACATTGGAGGTCAAGGTGAATAAAGTTAATATTATGATATTATTATCATACTGATTGGTCAGATGTCATGGTGTCACCGTCTGTGATGTAGCCTGATCTTTGCTGATTAGCTGGAAGAAATCCATGTGGTCCTACGACCAAACAGAGAGACATGGGGACCCAGTTTGATATCCACTGAAGTTACCAAATATAGTTCTTCGCCCTATAAAGGCTTAATATCCACACCCTAGAGCAGACCTGGGCATTGGGCGGCCCGTGGGCCACATCCGGCCCGTTGGCTGTCCTTGTCCGGCCCGTGCGAGGTTATCCAGAAATTAGAAATCAATATAACCGCAGTGCTTTTATTTTGAAAAAAATAGCAAACATTAGCATTAGCACTAGAGCTAACAAGCACTTTTACTATAGTTAAGACAACAAATATAGCCACTAATATGTATGACAGAAGAAAATAAACTTTAACAAACCTTGTGTCCTGTCAGTCAGCCACTATAGAAGCCTTTTTGATACTTTGTATCAACTTTATATGAATTACTACGCACTCGTTATTATTTACCGTTGGTTTTTTCATTTAACCGCTCTTCCGGTTATTTCCTGTCACTACCTTTCAAAATGAAAGCACCCCTTTCACACTGGATGGCACCTTTTCAAAATAAAAGCATCTCAACATTGTTAAACACCTTGAAAATGTACAAACATGAAAAACAATCTATATAATACAAAAACACAAATAGGAAGCTTACTAAAGGACATTTACAGTTGTGTTTAAAATAAATGGACTAGTGATATAGTGATTGGAGTATTTACTACTTTTTACTGCTATATTTGATTTACTCCTCTTATCATAACATGTATTCCTATCAATAGCAGCACAAAACCAGATAATTTACTGTATTTTATAAAGCGATTAAATTAATATTGAGCAGAATTTAGATCAGAGTTTTGGTCCGGCCCCTGCAACCTTCGTGGTATTGGTCATTGGTGTCTGATGCAGAGGGGAACAGAGCAAACATGTGATGAGTTAGGACTGAGAATGCGTTGCTCTCCAGGGTGTGTTTGTGTTACAGAGAGAGAGGAAGAAAAGCTGTTGCAGGTGGACTATTGCACACTATGTTATCTTAGTTATTAATAACTTGTGTGGTGTAGTCTGTCATGATTGTCCCTTTTAAACAGATGTCCATTTGGCTTATTTGCAGCCCTGTTACTACCTCGGCTGACCGCTCAGAGGCGGAACGACTCTGTCTCCCCCATTCTGTCTTTGTAACTTTTATCCAGACAGCGAGGCAAAATAAAGGCACTCCATTCCCGCCTTGAACAGTCTGTGTAAAAGGAGCTCCAGACTCCAGGCAGCCTGTGGTAGCAGATAACAGACACAAGAGTTTGACATGTTTGGAGCAGAGCCTGAGTGGAGCCTTATCACATCTAGATAGATTGAAATTGTTGTCACTACAGTCTGGTTTATAACAAAGACACAGAAAATCTTCCACCGCAATCACAACAGCCCTGAGCTTCAACATGTTGCTTTCTGTTTCCAATCAACAACACAGATACTTTGTACGACAACAAGCGGGTCTCTTCCTTCCTTCCCGCCTGTTTTCTGGCACTTTCCGCAGCATTCAGTGTCCGTGTCGGTACCCAGCAGGTGTTTCAGCCCCTCCTAAATCCTCCTTTTCTGACCTCCCGTGACACACTGCCTGAAACAAGTAACTGTTAAAGGTGGCTGGTTCCCTTATGGTACCCCACCCCCCGATGCTGAAGGAAAAATAATGAGCCTAATTGACTTGGGGGTAATTTTCCAGTAATTTCCTTTTTAATGGGCAACGGTTTGATGCTATTTGTTTGGTAAATGGCATGTGCCCTTAATGGTCTCTCTTGTGAGCGAACCCTCCCCCCTCTCTCAAGTCCCAAGTGATCTTCAGATCCTTAGAGGGCTTAAGTTAAAAAAAAAAGAAGTCTAATTCAAAGCTGGACTGTCTCCCCAAGTGGAAACAACAAATGTCGCAGTGACTGCTAATTGTGTGAGTTGGCTATGGATCAGATTTCAATGCACGCTGATTAGGAGTCAACGTGTTCACCTCTGCATCTGATGCCTTGTGTTGTCTGCAGCTAATTGCACGAACTGATCGATCTCCTAGTCAAGTTTAACATCTTTCACATCAGTTTTATCATGTTTTTTCTCTCTGTGACATAAGGCTTGAGTGTGTATACTTGTGTGAGGTCGGTTGTGGAGTTTTTCTCATCGGGGGGTTTGGTTCCCAGGGATATTTACTCCCCGAGGCAGAAGAGTGACATTGGCCAGAGTGTGATTTGGTGGGAGAAACACAGCCCCTACATCATACAGTGGAACACATGGCCTCTCATACACACACACAGCCACACATACACACAGCCATCTGGGCAAGGCAAACGTCAATTACGTCCAATTCACCTCATGTCACTCAGGAATTGAAGTCACAGCGTAGTGTGTATACGGAGACAAATGAGCAGCACATTTCTTATCAGTTTACCTGCAAAACATGAAAGACACCTCTTGTGATATAAAAGCATGAAAGTGTGATAATTATTGGTCCACTTAGATTCAGATCTGGGCATTGGGTCAAGTCAAGTCAAGTCAGATTTATTTATATAGCGCATTTACAGACGGCTGAGCCGCACCAAAGTGCTTCACATAAAAGTGCAAGAAAGTGCAATAAAATACAGAATTGACAAAATTGACAAAGGTAACAAAGAAAACAAAAACAAAACAAAATTTAATTTAAAATAAATTAAAAGATTTTTTTAAAAGCACTGTGGGATTTCTAGGGTACACTATTCCCTAGCACTTGCCAGAGGAAAAAAAACAAAAAAACAACTTTAATCGAAGGCAAGAGAAAAGAGGTGGGTTTTTAAGTGGGATTTAAAAACATTTAGTGACTGATTGGGTGCGAGAGTTTACCTGGAAACTAGAAATCAATACAACTGCAGTGCTTTTATTTTGAAGGCGATTTACATATGTGTGTGTGTGCAAACTATACGTACCTGCACAGAAATGCGTTCCACAAAAAACACTGAGTTACCTTCAAAATCACTTATTGCTTTTTGCATAAATTGCTGGTTCACTGCATAACATGCATACATGCTCTATATTGTTTTTGTGGTTTTAATGTACGTTGTGTTTAAAATAAATGGAAAAGTGAGATCCTTTTTACTATTTTTTTACTCCTCTATTTGAATTATTCCCAACCTGGTCTCACAGAAATCCGTGAAATAGCCACGGATTTCGCTTAACTCAAAATCCGTGGAATAGCCACAGAATCGCTCAAATTTCAGTGAAACTGACACGGATTTCGCTACAATGCAAGTTAATGACAGTCATATCCCGTGGCTATTGGTTTGTTCCAAGTCATGTGACTTTCAAGGTCCCAGCGGTCAGAACAAAAAACATGGCGGACAGTTCTCTCATTTTTAGTGAAAAATCAATATTTTGACTTAGTTTCTGCATAAAAATGGATTTTGATCACATTTCTAGCGAGAAATATATGTTTTATTTTCTAAATCTTCACTCAGTGAATGTACATAATCACTTTGTATGTTGGAATAGCCACGGGATATGACTATGTCATTAACTTGCATTGTAGCGAAATCCGTGTCAGTTTCACGGATTTCTGTGAGACCATGTTGATTATTCCACATAGTCTTATCATAACATGTATTACTACCAGTAGAAGCTCAAAACCGTGTAATTTACTACATTTTACAAAGCGATGAAATTAATGAGCAGAATTAAGTTGAGAGTATTGGTCCGGTCCTCCGCAGCATCTCATGTGGCCCCTTTGGAAAACTAATTGCCCACCCCTGACTCAGATGCATGGTGCCTCCGTATTTTGCTGGAGAAACTGTTTTTGCTGATGTATCGGCTCAATTATCCCGAAATGATTCCGCTGTGAGAAACAAATATTTCACCAGTTTCGAGATGTCAGAATTATGTATGTGGAGGTAAACACGTGTTTCCTTGAGCGCTCTGGGAAATGTACATGTAGAGGAACTAAAGGTTTTAGAGTTCCTGAGACTCGCAGCTCTCTTGTTCGAGGGTAATTTGGCGACAAATTAATTAGAATTGTGTCAGTGGTGATCAAACAAAGCGGTAAGTCGTGGAGGCCTGTGTGATGAATGCCACGGAGGAGCAGTTTCCTGATAAACGGCCCGCTGTGTTTCTGTGATGTCATCATGTGAACTCCACAGACTTGCCTGTGTAATGCTGCAGCAGGCCGACCATTAATCTGAATATTAATCTTTGAAAGAAATGTACATTTCAAGATGTGCTTTAACTTGACCGTACACATTTTTCTTTCTTCAATAGATCATAATTAGGCTGAGGGACCTCATTAAACAAACTTTTGTTTAAATCTTATCTCAGGATGACGTATAGAACTTTTGGTATTACAGAAACATGTTTTCTAACAGCATCTTATCTTATGGTAGGAATTCAGCTGTTACAGAACCGTCCTAACTCTTGAGGCTAAACAAGGCAAAAACATGTATTTTTATGCACTGGTCAATTCTGAGGTGTTGGGCTATTTTAAACATGTTTCATAACATGACTTCTGTCAGAATAGTGGAAAGAAAACATCAGAAACAAACATTAAGGAGTATATTTTACTACATTTGGTAGATTTCTCCTAAATTCACTAAAAGTTACACTGAAAAAAAAAACGGCAGCTGTTGTTGCCAGAACTTAATATTAATATCTAATATTAAGTTCTGGCAACCACAGCTGCCGTTTTTTTTTCAGTCCGCACCTCATATCTAAACAAAATTTCAGAAAATTTGTAATGAAAAAAAAAAAGTATTTATATAAATAACAAACCAGGGAAGTTCCATGGTGATATTTATAAGTTTTATAAGCTTCATCTGTAGTGAAGATAACCTTTTTATTTAAAAAAAACAAAACTTCCAAAAATGTCAGCAGCACTGTTGCAATATTAACACGGAAATATAACTATTGAAAGGCTTTTTAAATGGTATTGGTGCTTTACATTTTCTGGACCATGTATTATTGGGTATTTATATGTTTAATTAAAGTAAATAATTCTGTTTTTGTATTAAATTAAGTTTAAATGATGTATGTAATCATGCATTTTATTATGAACTGTTGCTTTTTTATCCACAAACACATCTAAATATATTTTTAAATGCAGGAAATGTAGACTGATATTTATAGATGTGCTATCTTAAGGTTTGTCTGAGGGCATTGTGTGCCTTTATTAGTCAGACGACAGGAAATGAGAAGAAAGAGAGATGCAGAAAACAACAAAGGTCGCTGAGCGGATGCTGACCGGGGATGTGGTGGTTAATTCTCGCTGCTTTAACCCTTCAGGCTGCAACGTGCCTTTATGCTAAATGTTCGGAGCACGGAGATGTATTCATGACCTTGGGAAACATATATGTGGTAATGTTGACTTACTGAGGTATTCCTGGAGCTTTCAGTAATATCCAAGGCCACAGGATACAGTTTAGATTACATTTATAACATTTAACCACATAAATACGGGGTGCTGTTTCTACAGTACGCCACCATGTCAATTCAAATTTCCTCCGGACAACTTTTTGGGGACTTTTTTTTAACTTAAAAAGTAAATTACTGTACAAAAGAGCACAAAATATCACAGAAGTTCTGATAAATTTAAATAAATTTTCCTGACATGAGAATAACTTACTAGACCCAAACTTTTTGGCTTTTGAATGCTTGAAAAAAAAAGAAAAAAAAAGAAAAGCCAGTGTCTACCCGTGACACTGGTTTCATGTATCCACCAGTTGTGACCAGTTCATGCACAAAATTATTTTTATTCCTTTTTCAATTGGTCCTAAATCATCCTGTCATTTAAACCAACAAAGATCAGAAAAAAACATCCAACAATATCAACTTATCACACAATGAATGAATGAATGAATGAAGGTCTTCATTTAGAACACACAAAAATAAATAAATGAATAAAATAATAATAATACTCAACTCAACTCAACTTTATTTGTAAAGGACTTTAAAAACAACCACAGCTGCAACAAAGTGCTGTACATAAACAAGCAAACAAGAACAATCAAATAGATAAAACAGGAAATAAACACTTCAATAAATAGTTTCATTGCTTTTTAAAAAAACAATAAATAAAAACAAACCATAAAAACACTAAAACAAGAGCAAAAATAATAACAACAACAACAAAAACAACAACAAAAATAATAATGTATATATGAGAAAAGAAAATGTGAGAAAATTATTATTAAAAAATACATTAAAAAAGAATATAAAATTAACCCAAATTAAAAATAACAACTACATGTTTGAAAAACGAGCAGGAAAGAGTTTTCAGTTTTTTGTTCCTACCCCTTTTCACCAATTCATCATATAACTCGATAAAATATAACATCTGTAAAATAAAGTAATGAAATACTGACAAATAAATTGCATTTTAAAATCCCTACATATGCCCACATCTTACTCATACTTTCAGTTTTGCACACACATATGATCTTGCTGGAGCACAGATGTAACCACTCTTTAGATGTAATCATTTAAAAGCTTCTCCCCAGGCCACTTTCCCTTTTTCTTTCTTCTTCTTTCAGCAACAGCTTCAACATCCCAGCAGCCCTCCTGCACCGACTTGCACCGTGTTTGCATGTGACAATCCCGTCAACGCTGTTTCTATCTGATTGATCATACAGCAGATCAGTGTTGGGGTACTTTCCTCATTCCTTATTATTGTTACAGTCCCGCCACAGTACGGACACTCTCCTTATCACTTGTTCTGCGTGTGTGATCTTGTTTTGAAGCGTTCTTATCTGCGTCTCCCAAACCGCTTCAGCAATCCGAACACAGCTTGGGGGATTTTTTTGTGGCGTTCGACATATTTCTCCAAGGAGATATTCAATTAAGTGCACGGACAGCGCTGTGCAGTTTGACTTGACTCGAGCAATGCATGTCCCCTTGAGAGCTGGCATGACAGGAAGATTGATCGTTTGTTTATTTCAATCTGGTTTGCTGCAGTAACACACTTCTATTCCAAGCTGGAATAGTATTAAAAGCCTCACAAAAACACATTACACCCAAATACAAAACACCTGCATTTGCCCAAACACATAAACATTTGCTAGCTATTTTATTTAATTGACTTTTTTACCAATAACAGGTTTTTGAACAGAGAAAGCTTGAAATTAAAGTTATCCATCATTTACCAGGCATTGATTTGTTATGTGTGAGCACGATTTTCTAAGCTTGAAGTGGAAAAGTAGTCACAGCGGTCCCACAGTGCTGCCTCTGGCCTGAATCAGACAAAGTCAAAGCGATAAGTCCCCTTCCTGTCTCCAACTGTGTTTTTTGTAGCAGTATTTCACACAGTAACGCAGATGACATCGTCTCCTAATGAATCAGAGCCATAACTCCTAAGCGGAGTCCATATGAGGTGATGCGAAAAAATTTCAAGCAAGCCACATCGTTTTGTCCCCCTTCTCACTTAAACGTATTTTTTCTTGTTGTCGTGTGAAATCAGCAGGAGTTTTTCCGACATTCCAGAGGCTGGAAGAGTGACAGCTCGCCTGGTGATTGTCTGGATCTGGATTTTGAGTGGAAGAGAGAGGAAAACATTGCAGGCCAAAAGAGCAACAAGGGAGGAAACTTCAAAATGCAGATTTCTCATTATATGGAGAGAGAGAAAAGGCTCGCTGTTTTTGGAAACAGTCACATGCAATATAAATCATAATTAAGATGCATTTAAGGTACAGAAAGGTTAAACATTACGCTTATACAAAAGATTTCTTGCGTGACAATAAACGGTTACACAAAGTGATGCACGACATATCACTCTGTGGACAATAGAAGCATCCATTTAAATAGCTTGCATCTATTATTACTGGCCAAATATTTCACATGCTTGGAGAGATATTAAAGGAATTTCCTCGTAGGCGAACACAGCTGGCCAGAACACTTGAGTGGAGTTGGCTCAAATATTCATTAATATTTTTAGGGGCTTGCGTTTTTATGGGTGAGATGGAAACAATATACACTTTTTAAGAGACACTGTATCCAAACCACAAAACAGCACTCTGGATCAAACCCTGGTTACTGGGAGGGTGGTACCTTATTTTCAACCCCGTTTCCTAAAAAAAATCTGTTCTCATGAAACAAAATTACTTATTTATGGCCTGGAAACTGGATGAATCTGTTGAGGTCATTTTTATTTGCTCTGGCAGATGAGTCTGGTCACTGATTTGCAGCCGCTGTAGCCCCCAACAGGACAATCATTGGCTTTGATGGGATGATAGATTACAGCCCAACTCACAAAACTCAGATCAAGCTGTCAAACATGACAGCTGATCAAATATGAACCAAGATTCTGTCACTGCATTGCCTATTTCTCAACCCAGATGTTTTCTGAAACACATTTTAGTGACTGTTTACCTATAATTTGAGAAAGTTTGTAAGTAGGCCACCATGTTTGTCCTGCTTAAAAATGAACCAAGCCTGCATCACTGTATCACTTCACCCTCTGGAGTCCACAATGCACCGGAGTACGACTTCTTTGTGATGTCACAACGTAAAAACGAAGCAGCATGGAGCCCTGCTTTCAGCTTTTCTCTAAAGTTTTGGCTTTTCCAGAAGTTCCCATATGCAATTAAATGCATCAACCCTTTTTAAGCAAAGGTAAAAAAACACCTTTACCAAGCGTAGTATCAATTTTTCTTCTTTTTACTTATTTTGCAGTGTGCATTCAGCATTTTTAATGCAATCTTTTGTGTTTGCTGTTTTTTTTGTTTTTTGTCATTTTATGTGTTTTTATCTGTGTTCTTTGTAATTTCTTTGTGTTTTTGTGTGTTTTTAGTGTAGTTTTTATGTGTTTTTTGTGTGTGTTTTTGTGTCTTTTGTAAAAAATGTTTAATGTTTTTGGTCCACCCTGACCTTCACCATGCCAACTTCCCCCTACATGGACTTCCTCTCTAAGCTGACTATATTAGAATTTGTGACATGTCCAAAACTAACATGATCTGGGAGAAAATACTTTAGTTGTCTTTAACTCATCTCAATGATAGTTGTCAGGGCCTATAACCAATGATCTGTTGATCGTCACGAATCAAGAATGGAGAGTCTAACAATGACACAGCTGTCAGTGCGGAGGGAAAAAAAAAAGTTGAACTGAATCAATTTTGACAGGAAAATTCTAATCTAATCATGTATTTGAAGACTCATGATACCCAAAATAATAACATCATTCTTATGAGACAGGGCTGCTTGTTTTAGGCTACTGAACAGTGATTTCTACTGACTTGCTGGTTCCCAGTGGCTGAAAACCCAGAACACTTTGAGCACACTATTCTTTAAAGATGCAATAAGCTCCTTGGTGAGCCGAGCACAGCTGCAATCAGTTGACATTGCTGTATGGATGCATGTTTATGGAGAACAGTCCAAATAGTTTACATTGTCCCTTATCGAAATATGGCATGCACATTTTCCAAACGCTCTCATAAACTGTTCTCTGCCACTTGTGTTGCCTCATGCATTGTTGTTCTTATCTCCCTGACACCATGCCCCTGTAACAAACAGACCATGGCACAATGAGAATTAAAAAAAGAAAAAACACAGTGGAAACAAATGTGATCTTTGTGTGCCCTTGAAACCGTTTGTGTGTATGCATCTTAGGTTATTACAGTATTGCTGGTTTTGAGAATACGTCACAGCGTGTGTGTCAGCGTGTGTACTGTACACCCAGTAGAAAAACTCAACCTGTTGACGGTGATGACAAGATGACAGGTCATAGCAGAGTTTATTTTTCCATTATTTTATCGTAAATAGAGCTCGGGGCTGCAGAGAACACAATCTGCTCTTGCTTAGAAAGTGAAAACACAGGCAGGCACCTGGAAGAAAAAAAAAAGGGGGTGGTGGAGGATGAAGCGTGAAAATGTTCTGCTCCACTAAACAGCCTCGATGCAACTCCTCAGTCAGATGAGCGTCTTTGGCTTCAGCGCTGATGATTGGGTTTCAGCTTTTTGGGCATTCTCAGCAACTCTGTGGATTAAAATCTTAACAATACACACACCATAAAAGCCTTCCCTTAAACACCTTTTTATTGCGCTTCCTGTCTCTCATTAACTCTCAGATTCACACTCTTTTCTGGGTCTACAATGTGGTAGCACGACTGAAACACATTCAGATGGCTCTCCTTCTGTTAAAACCATTAGTCTAGAAATGTGGCAGAGCACAATAAGTGCAGGGGGACACAATGGTGCCGACATATGCAGACAATAATGGAGTGAATTTATATAGCTGCTTTTCCAACCCCTTGAAGCTCTTTATATAGTAAAAAAGGGGGGAACTCACACATGGAAAGCTTAGCAAAAAGGAGCTCAGGTGGCTTATAGAGCTTGACACCGAGCATTGTTTGATCCTGCAGACTGAAGCTGAGGTCTGGAAACCATAAGCCTTTAAAAGCTGTTTTAATGTTACAGTACAGGTCAGTATTCTCCATTAGAGGAGGCCACTTCCTTTGAGATCACTAACTTATTTTTAGGAAATTGTAGTTTTGTTAAGTTCAGTGGTCAGACAGTTTAGGAGAGTCTGCTTCTTTTCTCTCTGAAGCCAAAACTGAGCGTGTGTGTGTGCTGCAGTGTGTGAGGTGTTACCTGTGCCTGACCCGACTGACCTGCCCAGCTGTAATATGATGCGCCAGCACGCGGTTCAGCTCTCATCGCTTGTTAAGCAAGCTGGCCAAGTAAGAGACGCAGCAACTCAGGCATCAAAAGCTGTCTTAAATAACAAGCTGAGAAAGGAAAAATGGTTTGCGTGTAGAAAGCCCCAAGAGGTCAATCAGTCATAGGAGAGACGGAGGAACATATGGACGAGAATCCCTTGACGTGTGTGTTTTTCAGTTGTGTTTGGAAAGCGTTTTATCATTTTGTCATCTTCAATGCAAAGAAATAAAACACCTGATACGACCTCTGCTCTATAATCAAGTAGATCCAGCAACTTTTTTCTCAATATTTGATTTCAGTGTCCATGTTTCTCTCTTTCCTGTTTCACAACCAAGTAGCACGCACATTTGGTCGGTTGTTTGAGGCGCCACAACTTTAGTTCTGACTGAAATACTTTATGGGATGGATTGCCATGAAGTTTATCAATTACATTTGTGACTTTGAGTGAAATTGCTCAACAATGGTGTGCACATTCAGGTTCACTTTGGAAGATTTTGAGTCACTTCGATTATCCTCTATCACCAACATAAGGGGGGAAATTTCATCTTTTTGTTAAATACTTTGGTGTATAGCGAGATACTCGAAAAAAAATACTTGACTTTCCCATCAGCCACACCATACTTGTTTGGTGCTAAGAAAGAAATGTTAGGATGCTTAGATGGTAACATGGTAAACAACATTATCCCTGCTTAACACAGTCATTGTGTGCATGATGTTAAAGGGGCAGTGTGTAATTCTTGGCCACATGCTACAAAATGCTACATTGTAGAAAATACGGGGCAGCATTTCACCTTGTGCAAAAATTACATGCTTTACTAATCGATTTACAATTTAAGATATGCAACAGTTAGACATGCAGTAAACTTATAATAAGCTCAAAAATGTATCCTGAGCTTTGCAAACTAAAAGAACAAATGGTATTTTAAAACAGAATGGGCTAGGGCTACCTGGCTAGCATGCTAATTTCTGTAGATACTTAACGGAAAACACAATCAACAGAAAACGTAATACAAAGACGTCTTAACACAACATAAAAACGGTTACCTCTTCAAATTCTGTAACGCTAGTTCATTTTAGGAAGCTTTTAAACTGAAATTCTTGCCATATCTTAGACATTGCACCTTTAGAATTAAGCTCAAAGCTGTTAAAAGGTTGTAGACTGTATCAAAAGGTCTAAATGAAACACATGCTGCTCTATCTGAGAACATTACTTGGCTTACTCTCTCCAAAAAGCTACTAAACATAAAAAAGGAAGTTGGAACAGAAACTTCTGTTTTGTAGTTTTATGGATTCATGAAAGCAGCAAACAGAAAGCAAGTGTTTCTCGGTCATGACCCAGACAAACCAGCAACACTAAAAGCTTTTTCCACAATGACTGTGATTAGCACCCACTCCCACTTTCTTACAACTGCTCTCCCAGTATGATCCCCTTCTTTCTCAGGTACTTTCCTTACCCATGGTCGGGCGTTTCTCGAGGCGGGTAGATAGAAAACAGATGCTGGCTAACACACAGGAAGCGTTTTAAAGGTTTAGATATAACTGTTTGTGACACGCTGTGTCGATGTGGCGGGCCGGCCGAGCCAGCTGTGTCTTTTGTCTGGGAACTAAAAGGGGCGTTGCCGGCGACATTGTATATATTTTCACCTGTGTCCAATATAAGGATGAAGTTTTTGGATGAGAGCATCCTGCTGCAAACAAGCCGTGACCAAAACCAGGCGGCTGAACAAAAGGAGTCGGACTTAATATGATTGGTTTTGCTGGAGGGGGGGATTGCTGCCAGTATAGTTGAACTTATTAAATGTGCACACAAGGTTTTTAAAGTTACTCTCAGGGGGCTATGTTTTTGTGGCTTGAGTAATTTACTTTTTGGGGTGGGATACAGTCTAAATGTGTGTGTGCCGAGAGAAATGTCTCTGATGTCCCTGTCCGTGTTACTCTGTTTATGTATGTTTGTCACTGCAAATGTGTGTATTTAACTGAGCTTTTATGTTCTTTTTCTGGGTGAGGAGGTCAGATTACAGTTTGGGTGTTCTTCACTGGCCACAGAGAGCAGCGCTATCATCAAACAGAGATACACATTGTTCTCATTTAACTTTGCATGGGAGCGTAGAGGCTTTGGCAGAAAGCAGCGGAGGCCCCTTGATACATAAAGGCCATTTAATAACATATAAGTAACATTAAACTGGAAACATTTGACAAGTGACTTATCAGTGTAAGTCAGCAATGATTTGAATAATAATTAAAATGTTTTTGGTAAATTTTTTTGGGTGATACGCAGTTTAGCGAGATTAGATTTCCTCTTGATCTAGTCCCAGAACCTATTAGTTTGCAGAATTTGTTTATCAGTATTTGGCTCACAGATGACTGAAAACATGTGTCTACCAGAAAGTTTCTCCGTCTCATAATCAGTGACAGCAGCCTGTTATTTGTTTTCCGGAGGTAAAAATGGAAGCAACAAATTAGCCGGCCAATGAGGTTTAAGATGTGTTGCATGAAGTTGCAACATTCCCAGTTTGCATCCAGATGACGGAGTCCGTCTTCAAACTTTGACCCTTTCACAGTGTGTGGAACTGCATGGTAACTTAGCAATTAGCTTAGCGCTCCTCCTCTACCATCAAGTCTAAATATGATCACTTCTGAAAAAAACAAGATGGCAATGGGTGACTTCCTTTATGAGTCTTTGGCTCTCACCTATAGAGTTTTGCTCAAAGTGTGAGGCTAGTTTAGAGCTAACAACAAAGAGTTTTGGTGTTTTGGTGTTGGCTGTGACCCAGAGTGGCCTGTGTAGTGCTAAAAAAGTGCCAGTAGTAGTAGATATGCCTTGAGGAGGAGGAGTAAAACATAATGGAACAGGCTTTTACTATCTACACTTTCTTACTGGCTTGATTACTACTGGCACCATGGTACTGCAAGGAGACTGTGGCTACATTAGGAAATTGTACCTTTAGGAGTATTGGAACTCTTTAAAAAGGCATTTCTATGAAGTTAGAAGACTTGAAATCTCTATCTCAAATAACCCTGATGTCATCATCACATTTATTCACTCTTTGCAAAGCTTCTTCCACAGTGTGACCCTCCTTGTGACAAGCAAACTGACCGTTATGTGTGAAATTGACAGTGTCCCTTTAAGTCTTTACTACCTCCTAATTCTTGTTCTCTTACTATTGTTTGTACTCAAGAAGCAGAAACACTGAAACAAATGAAATAATAAAAAAGGAAATAGTGCATATTAAAGGTTCCAAGTGTTTTGTGGGTTTTTAAGAGAGTACGTATTTTGTTCGGGTCATGACACGCGATCGACTGCATACACATTCACTCATTTCAGCAAGTAAACGTTAATATAATGAATGCACCATTTAAAACATTTTTTTTTAAATCTGCTGCTTTATGAGGAATTAAATGCATTCGACATGTTCATTCGACCTCAAGGATACCACACTGTGCATTCTGGTAAAAATATTTCTTTTATACTTATTTTTTTTCCAAGAAAACTCCACAGGGCATCTTCAACTTTGCCAATCATTTTTGGATTCTTCCCCTCATGTTCTTTTCTTTTCAATTTTAACGGCTGCATTATAATCACATCAGCCCAATATGAGTTACTGTAGAGCAGCCCTTATTCGTCTACCTGTTGTTCTGACTTGAAGGTAATCTTCTCATTCACAGTCACGCTTGGAGGCTGAGATTACAAAGGAGCAGCGTAATCCTTCTGTGATTACACTTCTGTGTGTGTAAAAGTGAGAAAGTGGTTGGAGTCTTAAGTAACAGTGACAGTGATGGTGTGGTCTGGAGACAGCTGGCATACAGTCTCCTCTATGACTCACTGTAAAGGATGCTCCAATCGCTCAAATTTCCGTGAAACTGACACGGATTTCGCTACAATGCAAGTTAATGACAGTCATATCCCGTGGCTATTGGTTTGTTCCAAGTCACGTGACTTTCAAGGTCCCAGCAGTCAGAACAAAAAACATGGCGGACAGTTCTCTCATTTTTAGTGAAAAATCAATATTTTGACTTAGTTTCTGCATAAAAATGGATTTTGATCACATTTGTAGCGAGAAATATATGTTTTATTTTCTAAATATTCACTCAGTGAATGTACATAATCACTTTGTATGTTGGAATAGCCACGGGATATGACTATGTCATTAACTTGCATTGTAGCGAAATCCGTGTCAGTTTCACGGAAATTTGAGCGAATCCGTTGCTATTCCACGGATTTTGAGTCAAGCGAAATCCGTGGCTATTTCACGGATTTCTGTGAGATCATGTTGCATTTAACACACTGATATATTTTAATACATTTGAAACTCCTCTCCTTAGAAGATTTTACCTGGATGTTTTGCTGCATTTAGCTGGAATTTTGACTAAAAAAAACTCCAAAGATGAGGGTCGAGTTAAGTGTTTGCCATTATGCAGAGTAGTGGTTCATTAAATTGGTTGCTGACAGTGGCAGCCACTACAGGGCCACTGAGTGTAATTGAGTGGAAAAGCTGGTTCATGCAGCAGTGTGTTTGTGGTGTGCTGACAGGTGAGAACAGCAGGAGTTTAGCTCTCACTCGGGATTGACTCTTTTAACGGTATTAGTGCCCCTCTGCTACTTGTACACCTGTTCCTGCAGTGGTAAGCAACGACAACAACGTGTTTGCAAAATACTGACTCATCCACTTCTGTTTGTGGTGCAGATGAAGCTCTTTGTATTGTTAACACACAATGCTAATTCAGCTTAGCAAACATGTCTATCATGGCAGATGTAAAGATATGTTGTTTTTAAAGGCACTAGTGCAGTGCTCATAGGAAGTATGTATTGGTACCTTACATGCCACATTACAACGTCTTCAACTCCATAAAACACTTACTTCTCATAAGGTACCACACCATCCAGCACATACACATTGAACATTGATATTCGCTGGAAACTATTTGAATATTATTGGAAAATAAACCTTGTAGCGCACTTTAAAACTCCTAAAGATAGGTAGGCAAAATAGACTTCCAGATGAGATGAGTCAGGGTGTAAATCCAGAGTGAATTGTGTTACTGACCAGGTGTAGGCCTATCACACAATGGGGCGGAGCTCCCCTAAAAGGGGGCGGAGCTCCCCTAAAAGGCGTCCGATCGGAAACAGTGCAATGCTGCAACACGTCCTACGTAAATAATGATATTTTGAAAAATGAATTAAAAAATCTTCAAAATCGAGGATGCACACCTTCGTGCTATGTGCAAGCCAAGATATGCCCTAGACACACACACACACACACACACACACACACGCTTCTTGCTTTTATAGATAGGTAGTCCAACATCTTTGGAAAAACTGTACAATCATCAGCTTCGTGCTGAGCATCTGATCCTTAAATATTGACCTACAGTCAGCAGGCGGTAGCTTAGTTAGGCTTAAAGACTGGAATAAACAGGACATGGACATGTGTCACCTGCTGTGTTTCCATGAAGGAACAATTTATTTGGGCATTTTGAAGATTTGCATATAAAAAGGGAGATGGAAACACTTCCCCGAATAAGTTCTGACGTACATTCAACTCACATGACCGATCAGCTGTTTCCACTCTGCTCGTCAAGATGAGCTGCCCAACTTAATCCAATTTCTGAAGACTTCTCTCCATTTTCTCTCGTGGGTGACCAAAGTTTTCTGATTAGCCACCTCTTTATTATTTTTTCTCTCTTGCACAATCTCTTCTTCTTTGACTGTTTACTGATCAGCCTACAGCAACACATTACACTGCCATCTTCTGACCAAAGTACGTTTATGCAGCTTTGTTAATTCGCTCTAAACCAGTTGATGGAAACGTCCCTAATTGTCATTTTCTTTCATGCAACATTTCAAATTTTTTGTTTCAATATTCAATTCAACTTTAATGGAAAGAAGGCTAATGTCCATAGAAAACCCTTGTCAAATGTAGCATTAGAGATGTTTATGTTTACAGATTTTGTTATTTTTGAACAGTATCAGGCTAGCTCTTGTATGCTAAGCTAAGCTAACAGGCTGTAGCTTCAGACTTAGCTTCACGTGAATCATCTCATTTTAATCTTGACAAGAAATCCAAGAAGCAGATCTCCCAAAATGTCAAACTATTCCACTAAGAATTGAATTACGCTATAAATCCTGTCCATCCTCATTAAAAGGACGTCCCATCCTAGTAAAAATGTCTCCATGTACTTGTTGCCTAGAGGGCAGAAACAGATCTCTGCCTGTTGACTGCTGAGTCCTGCCCCAAGGGCCCACCTGTGAGCTGCTGACGGAAGATGTAGTCTTTACTGCGATGTGCAGATCTGCTATCTATCAGTTCCCCAGCTCTGAGAGGTGTGAGAGAGACTTAAATGTCATGTACGGCACCTTTAATCTACAGATATGAGAGCCGTTTTAATCCCAACTCTTGGCACGAAAGCGAATTTCTGCATTTCCCAAAATGCCAACTATTCCTTTAATGTGTCCTGCTCAAACCGAAATCTGAACACAAGCAGATTTTTGTAGCGTGAGGTGAATCTGCTGCAACAGGCCGGTGATGCTGGCCAAGAAGAGTAACAGCAGGGTAGATGGAGTGATGGCAGAGGGGAATTTTGTTGAAAGAGGACAGGGAAAGATCTCAGAGCTGATGAAACATCGAGGGTGAAAACTCCAAACATCTAAGTCGTACCGAAGCATTCACATGTCTTCCATCATCGATCCCCACTGAGTGCCACGTTAAAATAAACACACCGTTGCCAATAAACGTCTCTCTGAATCTCTGAATCACTTATTCTAAGGAGTGCCCCAAAAAGTGCTTGATACTCTTTGTTGAGCAACTGGCAGACAACATTTGGCACTGCCGAGCCACAATAGCACAATCTGTCCTGTCCCAGTCAACCACAGAGAGGTCACGGTGAGGGCACAGGGGGCCAGAAAGACACAGGCTGCTTTCCCACTTATCATTTTTTTGCAATACACCCACCATTTTCCGTTATGGTGTGATTTAAAGCTATTGTGTGGGAATGAGCTTGTTGCTGGTCACAATAATGTCATTATATGATTTGCAGCCAGAGAGCGGGGTACGGCCGAGTCGCTAACGCTCCCATTCCCGCGATGTGGAACTGTTGTGCTTGGATTCACAGGGGAGCTGTTTACTGTGGCACCGCTCATTCTGGCCATTGTTTCTGCACTCTTAATGACAGACTGAGCCACAATGGAAATCAAAATGGAGACTGTGTGCCAGTGTGATATGCATGCAAACTTAAAGTTCACGGGGTGAGAAACGGGCCTCAACGAGGAGTCAGAAAAGTCATAAAGAAGTGAGTGATTCAGATTTGAGTGGAATCAGAGGGATTTGGTGCCTTATTACATGCAACATGCTAAATAAATATTATGAAATGACATTCACCTCCTGAGCTTTAAACCTGGTTTCATTTATTTAAACATCACTAA
This sequence comes from Centropristis striata, assembly GCF_030273125.1. NCBI lineage: Eukaryota > Metazoa > Chordata > Actinopteri > Perciformes > Serranidae > Centropristis > Centropristis striata. The sequence goes on from NC_081534.1 coordinate 3,618,904, forward strand.
AAAATCCACTGTTTTATTTCATTAAATGTGTGGTAACAGACTTTTTTTCTTTCCACTGAGTAATGACTATAATTAGCCAGAGCACTGATGTCTGGATTGTCCATGTAATGTGCTCTGTTCAGTCTCTGGGATATTTACACGGTCCTTTAAGTGAATCAGTCAGCACATCTGCAAATTAATGAGGCATGCTGCATACAATTTCATGGTTTCCTCGCAGATGCAATGATTTCTAATGAAAATTTGTTGTAGATAATGATTGAGGGCTTTGCCTGGAAACATAACTGACATCATATAGATTTTGCTCCAGCTTGTCAAACACGAGACATGTTGTCTTTGTATTATTGTATTACTATGTATAACAGTTCAGTGTTTCACTTCAGTTTACATGCTGTCACTTCACTCACTGAGTAATAAGTACATTTCAATCTCAGTCTTATTTGCCTGTCATGTCAAGGCCAAGTAACGCAGACTGAGGTGTGACTTTCTGTGGGGAGTTCCTGTGCTTTAAGGCTATTAAAAACACCAGTCTGACAGGCAGGTTTTCCCTGTAGGGCTTGTCAGTTACCCAGCCCGGTCATGTTCTCCAGCTGCTGATGGAGCGCCAAAGCTTACAGAAAACAAGTGGTGGTTTTGCAAGACAGGTTCCAGTGACCCTCTGCCCTGTGTTTCCTGGTAAATCAGCGTTTGGTTTGACTGAGTTTACAAGACAGAGGAAAGCAGAGCGGGTGAGGAGGGAGGTGCAACTGCTAGCCAGCTAGATAAAGGCTTGTGCCAAGGCCTGAGCAAATAAACAAGAGGATGATTATTTCAGCACACACGACTCGGCTGATTCAGAATGAATTAAGAGTGCCCCGGCTCACAGCGCCGATAAGCCAAACCCCTGTCGCTGTCGGCCCTCGCCTCTGTTTTCTTAACTAATGCCCTCCTCACTCCCTCCTCGGGTCTGTTTAATCAGTTTAAGATCTGCGTTGGATCTGCTCACCATTCAGGAATGGAAATGTCAAAGCAAATTATCTGAATGAGCCTATTCACACATCCGATGTGTGTTGGATTCCACTGTATATTTATTGTGGTTTTCCAGGTGCTAATCTCTTGTGTTGTCACTTTATTTGAAAACCTGTAACAGAAGAAGACGACACAAGGGAAAAAAGTAACTTTAGCTTGTTAGTTTAGTAATACTTTCTATGAAGCCCATGTCTATAATGCATTATAAACACAAGTCTGTAATCTGCTATAGCACTGTGTAATTATAGGCACTCATAAATATTCTTAATAATCATAGCATATGATATTAGCATTTTATAATGATTTGTAAGGTTAAGTATCCTAATACTTCATAATTGCTGGTCTAAAATGCATTATAAACATACTTATTATGCTTTTGTGTTTTAGGGTTGTAACCTCCTATCTAACCCTATAATCACATGACAGTGCATATAATACACTATGATCATTACAAATACAATATCTTTATGTGAACAGCAATTCTGAAGTATTAAAACGCTTTTATAATTCTAATCACCAAATTAGTTCAAATTATAGATAACACCTGAAATAATTCTGTTTCACCTGTATAATTCTACAGTCCTATAAACAGATTATAACACATTTTAAATATGTTTTTAATGTACCATAGAGATGAGCTTGCAAAAAGTCAGTGTCTTACCAGTCATAACCTTCATTGGATGTGTTATAATTCTTGATTTACCTACAGACAGTGTGACATTTTTATAGATTTACAGCCAGTTTCTACACTTAAAGCCAAATTTTTACTCGCTGTCAAAGTGACATTATGTGTTATACATACCCCTGGCAAGCAGGATCGGGATTTATTTTATGAGATGATGCATTGGAGCCATGCCTTTCTTGCACAATATAAATAATGATTCACTTAATGACCACAGCAAGCAAGTACTCCTTGAAATAATCCAATTAATCCTCCTCTTTTCGGGCAAGCTCCCCGTATTTTAAGACTCATTCCAAGTGGATGGTTTGCAGATGTTTCCTCGCTGAGACTCATCAGTGAACTTCAGTACCATGCCGGGCTTGGATTACACTCTTTTTGGTTTTTCTCATGGTGAGATGGAGCTGAAGGTAGATAAAAGAAGTAGTGTTATTCTATGATTAGAGCCGGGGCAGCTCCTTAATGACCCCCCCGCGCTCCCTCCTCCTTCCAGATCAGTCATCGGCCGTCTGGTCTCTCTGGCCAGCATCACGTAGACCGCAGACCTCTGGTCCCCATTAGTACCCCCTCCCTCCCCCCTCTTGTACAGTATCTCTGAGTCCGATGGTTAAAAGACCCAGGCGGGTTCCGTTCCACATTAGCTCTCCATGATGATTGAGCGGCGCTGAGTTTCCCCTGCTTTGATGCCCAAAAAGTCCCAAGATAGAGAAACTGTGTCATTTATTTGTTACCATTAGATATGTTTTATCCAATCCCACAAGGCCCATACAAATACAAGCTCTTTGAAGAGTTTGCATGTGTATTCATACATGCTTATGCATTAACACGGTATGTGGATCTGTTTGTATTCTTGTGTCTTGCTCTCATGATCTGAAGGCACTGAGTCAGAGGAAACTGAGCTCAGGGGAAATGAGACTGTTCCTGTTGCCGATGTTGTCACTACGGCCAAAAAGGAGCAAATAGGAACCAATGACTTCACCACTATTGCACAGGAACTACGTCCACACCTTGACAGGATCTGGATCAATATTACACCATAGTTCTGGGCATGATGATTCATTTTTTTGTTACTTTCCACTTGTTACCTATTGGTAATTGTATTATTGTGAAGCCCAAACTGAGCCAAATATAGACCACTGGTGCCTAACGAAATCTCCCAAATTTTCTGAAATGAAGATTGTAAATAATATTGAAAACAAGCCCAACTTCACGTTAGCTGTGACGATGAATGTGCATGCGTCAATGCATTCACACACACAAACACACACACACACACACACACACACACACACACACACACACACACACACACACTCCTGCCAAACACTTTACCTTCCTGCCAAATTTTTATTTCCGAGGGCAAAAACAGTGGTTGCCAAAGTTGCCAAAATGTTTGTCGGTTAAACAGTTTATGAATTGTGCCAGAGGTAACTCACAGCACTGAAACAAGAACTCACTGCTGAAACAATGGATGCATCCCACAAGAAAACCAAATAGTTAATTAGTTATAAAAGGGGCAGAGGTAAAAGTTTGGGTTGAAACAGGAACTCTCTGCGACCAGTGATACCTCCCACGAGAGTCTAAACAGTCAGTTTTATAACATGCCACTACCACTACCACTACCATGACCCCTTTCTGCCAGTTTGCATGATCACTTTATCAGCTGTTCTTTGGCTAATGACCAACTTTTAAGAAACTAATCATTTGGAAGTTGAGCTCTTCTTGTGATAGTTCAATCCTATGTCCCCCCAAACCAGTGGCGGTTCTTCACAGGGGCCTCCAGGGGCCACTGCCCCTGTGAAGAAGCCTTTGGCCCCTGTTGTAGCCCCTGTGTCAAATTAATAATAAAATGATCAATTTATAATGATGAGCCTTCTACAATCTCATTGCACAGAAAAAAGGGAACCCAGAATGTGTACATTGTATAATAGTTTAATTGTGCAATGAAATAGTGTGTGTGTGTGTGTATATATATATCTAAAGATCATTCTGACTGTACTGCACTTTCAAAATAAAAAAGTGATTGTGCACAAGAATGAGAAATGTCATTGTCATACAAAAAAAACTGTTATTGTTGGCGAGTTTCATTATTTAAATCACTGTATTTGTATCTTCCAAATATACCTAAATTATGTGTGAATAAGCTAAAATAAAGATTTTGAATGCCTAAATATCATCTTATCAACCATTTTTAATGTGCTAATGTGCCCCTCTGATTAAACACTGGCCCCTCCTTGGCCCCCACAGTAAAACTGGTCTAGAACCGCCACTGCCCCAAACACACTTGATATCCATGCCAATTATAGCCAACTTGTGGAGAAAAGGGTGGAGAAACTTTTGTGGCCAGCCCGACAGATCGACCGACTAGCCGACCAGAGCGACCTATACAGCTGCAGATCACAACTAAAAAATATAATCTTTTATAGCTTTTTATTTGGTGCCTTAAATGTTTTTTTTTCTGGATATCCCCCTTGCGAAAGACAATGTTTTGGCTGAGACGTGTAGGTATCTTATCAGCTGCCTCTGACATCCATGTCTGATTGTTGTCAGTGGAAAATTTCGCCGTGTGTGGTATCAAGCTCTGGTGGCGTCCCATCCCTTCCTCCTGTGTCTCTGCACGTCTCTGTTTCTTCTGTATCTCTAACCGAGCTTCTGAGTGGAACTCAGGTGTTTTTCCTTCATATTTACTGGAAACTCAACGCCCTGTTGATGGCATTGCACCTTAAGAGGAAATACCCTCCAGACATAATATTGTGCTTGTCTGACGCCAGCCTCTCAATCACAGATAAAAAGCAATACTTTCAGTGGAAGAATTCTTCATTTTCTTGGGTTGACTTATACTTTCACAGATCATATGATGGAGCACATGGTGTTAATTCATGGTTTATCTAATATGCAAATGAGAGAAAGTTATTACAATTTGCCTCCAACCACTTTTCCTGAAAAGCCTCCAATTGAACAAGTAAGACAAGCCAGTATTCACAAATGTGCATATTCTAGTTGTTCAATTGCATAACAACAGTGTCTGTGATTGTTGTGAGTACTGGCCCAGTCTCTGTTGGTCAAAATACTACAACAACCAATCAGAGAGCTCTCTCTATCTCTTCCCATCCTTGGAAATCTGCTGAGTGACAGTGGCCATGGCAACAGCCCGTCTCCGTGCGGCTCCCTTGCACCCCCGCTGTGCAGCGTTTGATGGCAGTTAAACGTGTCATGGAGTAATTGGGTTGTGGACCGGATGAGAAATGTCCCCTAAGGTGTGACAGAATGTGAGAAATGGAGCAGGTGGTGGAAGCCCAGAGGCTCTCCCATAGCCATCGCAACACTCAAGCCAATGGTTGTTTCCTTACCAGGTGTAAAGCTCTCCACTCTGTCATCCTGTCTGTATGACAGCATGGAGAGTGCACAGGTCTGGAAAATAACATCACCAGTGAGTTCTGGTGTTGGATAAGGGTGTGACAATACACTGTGGTAACTAAATCTCATCAGTTCTGTCTAGAAAATGAAACATTTTTGTTTACAGGCATTAAAATGCCAGTGGGTGCAATGTGCCTTCAGAAATCTCAACTACTGCTTGGAAATGTTAACAAAATTAAAATATTTCCATTTCCAGAAAACCAAAATAATTTTGTCAGATATGTAGAAATTGGGATTTGTAGTGTGCTAGAATATTTGAAGAATGTTTTCCTCCAGCCAGCTTCCCCACCCTCTAACCACAGTGTTCGCCCCAGGAGGCTGCCATGGAGGTCAAGAATGTGTGAGAAGATGAGTGTGTGTTTCCCCATGCCAACTGGTAAAAAAGCAGGGGCATAACAGTGGGAGGTGGGAGTGGACTATCGCAAAAAGATGCATTACTCCCAAATGGATTCGCAAACTTGCACAAGATTTTGTGGAAAGGTTGTTCATGAGCCAAAAAACAGCTGATTCACACCAATTCCCCAAAATGTTGGCTGGCAGTGGGAGTGGCCTGTAACACAAAGGCGGGTAACATCTAAATGGATTCACGTACCATGGCCAAGCTAACAAACTGTTTGTCCTGTCGCTGGTCTCAGCAGAGAGTTTTAGAAGTGTGAGTTACCCGTGCCCCCCTCGCTTTAGCCAAGCGCATTTCACAACACATAAACTGTCATACAATGTCTACCCAGTAGTGAGTAGTTTTAGCAGTAGCTCGCTCTGTTTCTCCATCCTTTGGTGGCCACAGTGTTCACCCTAGGTGACTGAAATTTGGAACGGAAGTCAAGTGTTTGTGAGGATGCGTGTGAATGCATGCAGGAACGTAATTACAGCTATTTAGGCTACGTTTACATGATGACGGTCTGAACAGAAGACGCAAAAGTGGCGTCCCGTCTTCACTTTTTGTTCCGCTTTTAGACAAGTGTTTTCGGGAGGAAATCTGCGTGCATACGGTGACGCAAAAGTGTGTGAATTGGATTGGGGATGCATGCCAGGCGGCATCACTTAAAGCGATAAGAGCATCTTTGGGCATGCAGATGTTTCACACCACACATTTTCATCAGCTACTCCTTCCACAAAGTAATCCACCATCCACTAGATCTCCCAGGTCTCGTCCAAAGCCGTCTGGCTCGCCTCCGACCAATTGGTGCATCCAAAATGTGATAGAGGTAATTACAGATCCTTCTCTGTTCACTAATACTATCTGTACATATCCTGTACATTTGGTGGAAAGACTTTTGTAAGTTTATATGAGCTGTCAGAGCAGTAACGTAAAGGCGCACGTGACGTAAACGCGTACAGGTTTCCACTCTGGAGGCTGTTTTTTTTTTTTTGTGTTTTTAAGCCCCATTTATGAGTCGTATCGCATCCAGTGGAATCCCAGAGTGAGAATGTGTGCTTGTTATGCAGATAAATATCGGCTTGTAAAAAAAGTGGATTTCATTTTTTTCCATTTAAGATATGTTATTATTTGAATATTGCACAAAAACCTTATAGTTCGTTATACTTCACCTTTGAAACAGCACTTGACAAAACAAAAGCTCAGCTCAAGGTCCATTTACTAGTTTGTTCTGTAGCTTTTGACTGAATCATACAGTCTTCATCAGCAAATAAAGTTTGCATCGTTTCCATGAGTTGTACATGTTTAAACTTTGAATTATCTGAGCACTTGTAGGGCGTCTAGGAACTGGCTGCTGCAATGCTTCAGTACATTTGTTAATTAAAGTGATGAATGAGATCACAAGCCATTTGCAGCATCTTCAAAGCAACATATACGTCAAACAGCCAGCGGTATCCCCAAAATGCACACCTGATCCAAGTCAATTGACAGAAGTGATCCAAATGGATCTGCGTTTCCCGTGTCCTGGCAAGTGAAGAATGCTGTAACTGAGTAGCATAAGCCTATCGGCGTGTGTAGAGACGACATCAGACGGATGCCATGTGAAAGGAACGAGCTGTCACATTACACTTGTACCAACATCCATGAACAGCACCAAGGCCATGCCAAACACGATCGGGTGTCACAGTGGCAGCAGAGGCCGGCCAGGTGCGTGACATCACACGGTATCACAGCCCAGAGCGGCGATGCCAGCAGGGCTCCATGTGGCACAGCAGGAAGCAGCAGGTCGCAGAGAAGCATCTAACGTGTCCATGTTAGAAACGTTTTCTTTTCTCTGTTTAGCTTTCATGTCAATACCTAATATTGAGTAGTTTGTCCATTCGATTGTGTACTACTTAACACTTTCACTCCACTTTATTTCAGAAGGAAACAATTACTGAGAGCTGTTGTGACTGGTTACTTTACAGATTACACTCAAAAAAATAATTAAGCCAAAAATGTGGACTTTATGTAATTTAATTACATGTAAATTTTCCATGTAATTTTGTTACATACGTTGAATTTAAAAGGTCAAATTAAATGCAATGTTTTCCTTTCATTTAAAAGTAACATAAATAAATTAAATAACGTTAATGCAAATTACATAAACTTAATGTGTAAATTTACTTAAAGTTTATGTATACTTTTACATAAACCTTATGAGTTTCTTTATTAACATTAAGCACCAAATTGGGGCAACAGATTACTGTTTAGGGAACACATATTCAACATTAATAAGTTGCTTATTAGCATGCAAATAAGTAACATATTGGCTCTTAATGAGTCATTATTAAGTAGTTATTAATGCCTTTATTCTGCATGGCCTTATTATACAACCAGTAAGCCATAAACTAAGAGTTTTCCCTCTATTACCTCAGAATTATTGCTTATTAGTAGTAAGTACGGAAGGTTTTTTATATGAGTTATGATCTTAATAAGCTTTACTTCGTATGGACTTTATAAGTCTCTTTAACTTTATATGTAATATTGAATTTAGTGTGAGTTTAACTCATAAGGTTTATGTAAAAGTATACGTAAATTTTAAGTAAAGTTTATGTAGAAATTTGCATTAACGCTATTTCATTTATCTATATTACTTTTTAATGAAAGAAAAACATTGCATTTAATTTGACCTTTTACATTCAACGTATGTAACACAATTACATGGAAAATTTACATGTAATTAAATTACATAAAGTCCACATTTTTGGCTTAATAATTTTTTTGAGTGTAGGTTCTTCCTTACAAGGCATATTCATCTTAATGTCTTATTTATTGTTTTTTTTTAAATTGTTTTTTAAAAAGCAATGAATCTATTTATTTTAGTGTTTATTCCTGTTTTATTTATTTTATTGTCTCTTGTTCTGTTTGTTTATGTACAGCACTTTGTTGCGGCTGTGGTTGTTTTAAAGTGCTTTACAAATAAAGTTGAGTTGAGTTGAGTTAAAGTAAAGTATGATGTAATATGATAGAAAAAACAGTTAAGCTAACATTATCTAAATACAACTGTCCAGTTCTACCAAATTTTTTTATAAATGTGATAAATCCGGAAAACATAGTTGATAGTTTATTATTAAGGTCCCCATTAGCTACAGCAAAGCCACAGCTGTTCTTCCTGGGGTCCAACAGTATCAAATATACAGTTGAACACAAAACATAAACATTATAAAAATTAAAAACAAAACAAAAAAATCCCCCAAAAATTATTCACATACTAATCCATATTACACACATTTCTTTTATTTTTTATTTTTTATTTTTAAATACATACGTATACATATGTGTAATACATATGTTGTATATACATTAATTCTACAGCATATACATTATAATAACACATATCATATATCTATAGAAATATACTACATACATATAAATATTCCATGTTCCATGTTCCATTCTTTTATACCTCTATACAGAAAACATGGAGTGCATTTCTTAAAATTTGGCGCCAATATTCAGTGGTCAAAGGTCGCTGTGATGTCAGGAAACATGTTTTTTTGGCCATAACTTAAAATAAATTCACAGCTAAATCTGACAAAATATCACCCAAATGTCTAATTGATGACATGTTGTATGTAAAAGGTCAAAGGTTAACTTCACTGTGATCATTATGTTCTGTAGAAAATCTTTTCTGGTCATTATTCAACACCATAACTCAGGAACAGAAAGGGAGGCGTTTGGTTGGATATTACATTGGCGATACAAATTTTGGCGCTCCCCTTGAAGCTATGGTGATTCTATAGATCTTTTACTGAATTTGATTATTTTATAGTGTGGTATGCAGCTTTTGTTTGAGTGAAGAATATGGATACTTCCTCCACCACTGATGACCTGACAGTAGAAGTAGTCGTCATAGGCAACCTGGTCTCACAGAAATCTGTGAAATAGCCACGGATTTCGCTTAACTCAAAATCCGTGGAATAGCCACGGAATCGCTCAAATTTTCGTGAAACTGACACGGATTTCGCTACAATGCAAGTTAATGACAGTCATATCCCATGGCTATTGGTTTGTTCCAAGTCACGTGACTTTCAAGGTCCCAGCGGTCAGAACAAAAAACATGGCGGACAGTTCTCTCATTTTTAGTGAAAAATCAATATTTTGACTTAGTTTCTGCATAAAAATGGATTTTGATCACATTTGTAGCGAGAAATATATGTTTTATTTTCTAAATATTCACTCAGTGAATGTACATAATCACTTTGTATGTTGGAATAGCCACGGGATATGACTGTTATTAACTTGCATTGTAGCGAAATCCGTGTCAGTTTCACGGAAATTTGAGCGAATCCGTGGCTATTCCACGGATTTTGAGTTAAGCGAAATCCGTGGCTATTTCACGGATTTCTGTGAGATCATGTTGTCATAGGAGAACGACCCTGATGAGATTGATCATTCTGAGGGTTTGTGAGGTGATGGTGATGGAATAAGAAAAGAAGAAATACTGGGTTTAACTGGACCTCAAAAAGCAACAAATTAAAGGAGAGAAGTCTTAGGTTGAATGCTCACAGCTTCCACATACACATCCTGTGATGCAGGGTCAAGAGCTGTCATTAATCGCCTGTACAAGGTCACGCGCTGAACTGTTGACAACTAGTTTAACAGTGCCTCTAACACTACACAAAAAACATTTTTTTACATTTCCACACACTGCTGCCATTTTCAAGGCACACAAAGGCTTTACTCAAGCCTTTTGAGCCATGAACCCAAATTGATAAACAAAAGACTCCCAGTTCCTGTGCTTGGCACCATAAATCTAGAGTGTCCACAGCATGAAGGAAGTATGTTTAAATCATCAGTGAAGTGCTGTTGGTCATTCATAGGGAAAAATGCATTTCCATAATACCCTTAAGGATAAACATAACTACCGGACTGAGTGGGATACAATGGTGTGAAATTGTACCCTGGTGCAGGACATCTAGCCGACATAGCAACAACACAGCGCGATGTGCCAGTCGGAGGGATTAAGTTGTTTTGAAGCCACAGTTGATTGTAGAGCAGATAGTGAGGGAGGGAGGCGGCCCATACAGCCAGATAATGGTGTGAGATAGCCACCCACAAAGCTGCATCGCCAAGATCCCCGCCATACTGGGAAGTGTGTTTGTATTAGTGTGTACTTTACGCAATACGTGTGAGTTCACGTGTGCTTACGTACGCGCGTCCATCTGTTTGTATACACATGGTAATCTGAATCAACCGCGAAACTTGAGTCGGCTCGCCCACCACGTGTTTAATTATTCAAGGTGCTTTGGCTGAAAACTCGATCACCTGGAGGATCCGCCACGAGCGCCCCTGTTAGAGAGGGGAGGAGGGACAGAAAAGGAGACCACTGGAAAGGAAAGAAGATACCACACTTGCTCTCTGTGGTATGTTCACCTAAACAGGCAGAATGAATTATACAGAGATGGTGTACAAGACCTGAGGAGCTGTGTGCAAATCTGCAAAGCTGTCATTGTCGTGTCGAGGAATGATTGGACACGGTCAGAGATTGCGAGGGGATTAAATACCGTCTAAATAACAGTCTGCTTCTTTTTCTTTAGATTTTTGGTAACACTCTATGATGTCCTTGTCTATAATCATTATAATCTCCTTATAGCACTGTTTAAGCACTCATACCTATACATAATGCTTTGTAACAAGCATGGCATATTATAAAGCATTTTGTAAGAACTAGGTCAAGTATCATAATACTCAATTTCTATTAGTTGAATAATATTATCTTTTTTTTTAATGCATGATAATGTGAATATAAGTTTCTCTAAGTGGCCATTGGGTGCTTCAAGTAAAGTGATGATTTTTGGAGTTATAGGCAGATATATTGCACTGAAAGCTGGTTTTATCATTACATCTGTGCAAGAGCAACATGCAAAAAGTATAATTAATTAATGGGTGATAACAGAGATAACCTGAAATATAAGTATAACATGTCACAGAACATACAGAGGTACTGTTTAGCTACACATATTTGACCCAACTGAATGATAGATACTTACATTTCACCAACATTTCTCACAAAAAATCACTTAAAACACTAAATTGACTCAAATGATACATAATATTTGAAAAAAAGGACTCTATCTGAACAGTTATACAGTGCTATAAGTAGACTATATTGCATTATAAGTATATCTATAATGCAATATAGTCATGGGCCTGCATTAAAGTCAGTTGGTGACCAGCAATTATGAAGTATTTTGATACTTGACCTCAAAATGCTTTATAATATGCTCTAATTATTGTTGTAAATACTTGAGTGAATATTTGAGTGCTAATAACTATAATAATACAGCGTTTTAAGCAGATTATGGTGCATTATACTTAGGTTTATAATACATTATAGACATGTGCGTCATAGAAGGTGTTGAGTTTTAATATGAATTGATGTGTCCCTGGTTTGAGTCCAAACACGTCAACTTCCAGTATCCTCCTAATCCCCCACGGTTCTCCAGCAGCTGCCTTGATTTCATCCAACCTAATTTGCAGAGGAAAGCAAATTGTGGGCATTTGACCATCTGGTCCTACGCCTATCCCCAAAAATAGAGTCTTTTCCTGCCCAGTCAGAGGTCCCAATTTTATTAACAGCATTGGGCAAAGACACCCGGGAATTAACCCTCTCCCTAAGTATACCATGGGGGCAAGAGCCCCGGCTCTGGAGGGGAAGTCAAGCCATGAAAATAGTGATTTGTCGGTGTTGTAGCTGTGAAAGGCGTCTTCCCAGGGAGCAGAGTATCTCTATAAGCCTCCAACTGGCAGGGAATTACTTGGTTCAGTAGAGCAGGGTGCTAAGGCTGTTCAACATCCCTGTGCCATCCAGGCCTGCAGGATCACGAAGCCTCATTTGGGCCAAAAACGGCCCTGAGCTACTTATTCTGGTTCCTGTCAGGCCAGCCAGCTCACGCCGCCATGGTTTTGGTGAAATTCTGTGGTTAACTTTCCCAGGAGAGTTTAGGCGGAAGAGTGTGCATGTAATATAATCATAATATTAGCTATGCCAGGCAATTCATGTTTTCTTTTCCATTTTCCTTAAAACCACATCCCAGGGGCACCGAGAATATTTACAGTTATTATGGGCCAATATCCTGCAGTATGATGTGCCATGATTTGATGATATCATTGAAACAATGTGCATGACTCAATGATGTAGTGCTCATAAGAGACACATCCTAAGAACATGTTACATTGTTTGCTGGCAATAAACCGAACCTCATGTGTTTGAATGGGCCCCTCAGCCCCCATATAAACCCCCGAGGCAGCAACACAAACATTGGTGAGCCTCTGATTATCTGGCCAGCTAAATGAATATTCACACTCAGCAGACTGACTGCGAAGCCGAGATAGCAGCTGGGGCCCGGGGCCTGGGGCCCAGACACCCTGCAACTGCTTGTTGGAACGGACACTATTCATCTGGATGGGGAGATGGCCTCTACAGCCAAGCTCCTCAACTGTTGCCAGAACAGGACTTTACAGGCGACGCCAAAAGCTCAGGGAGGAGCAGCCCAAAATCAGTTTGTGAATGGGTAACGCCCAGATGACCAATACAAAATCCTTGTGGGATAAATATGACAGAAATGATGCAGTATTTCTAACATATATACATTCATATGTACAAGAGCAACAACCAGACCACAAAAAATGGACAGAAAATACAGAAAAACAAAAAAAATAGGACAAATGAGCAAACAAAAGCGGTCAAAAACTTGTTTAAGGTTAGTTTAAAGATTCAAAATCAGTGGCATTATTAACCAATTTGTAATGGGTTGTAATTTTGTAAAACTGATTTGGTACAGAATACAAGTGAGTTGTCTGCATAATAAAACTCTGTCAGTATTTTTACCATAGTAAGCCATTGGTAAAAAAAAACAGTCTTCTTTTTCTTTTCCTGTTTAAAAAGAAACTACTTGAAAGAAAAACACAAAGACCATACATTGATATTAATTAAGTGCTCATATAAAGTCTTCATATACAGTAATATGACATCATAAATATCACATTTATATATATATCTGCCAATTTCATGAAGCACAGAGACTGTAAATTGTCTTAAATATAGAATCAGAAAAATAATTGACCTCCTTTGAATTTAGATGCAAATTTCTGATCTTTTTTAAAGTTGTCAAAGTTCAAATCTACCCTTGAATTTAAATATTGTATATAAAACCATGACTGATAATATCTGAATGTTAACTTAAATAGAGCATAGAAAACACTTAAACTTGTGTATCATAAAGGGTGTTCAAAGACGCCTACTGTTTCTCTTTTTTTCCATTGTTTTATTGTTTGTGACTTTTACTTTTAATCAAATCATGACCAGTGAGGCAGACATAATGAAACCTATAATGAACCTGTCATGTTTCTCGCAATAATAATATAAAATGGCATGGCCGAACCAACTGCAGTGATCACTCTCGGCTTTAATTGCGACCTGGAAAAACACTCAGGTGTGCTTTAACTGTACACTCAAGCCATAAAACAACTGTTTCTGTTGGTCTCTGCTTCTCATAATGGACTTTATTAGATGTTTTATGAGTGATTTGTCCTTATGGTCATCCATTAAACAGTTACTGCCCATATGCTCCTTTTGACATTGGGACAAGACTAAAATACCGTTTTGAAACATGATACTCTATTTCTTAGCTTGGATATTAAAAGTTGTCCTACAATCAAGAAAAATACTGAGCCATTCATTTTATGATGCTGTAAAATTCTCCCAACAACTCAACAACTAAAGCTTTAAAAAGTTTGTTCTGTTGTTGTTGCACATTTTTTTGTTTACGACTTACGAAAAGTAAGGACTTCTGGTTTCCCATCTGCATCTAATGATGCGATCCTCTGTCCCAGTACCAAACAAAGCAGTAAATATCCCTTCGTTGTTTGATCCCTGAGAAAAGGAAAAGGCTTTGAACACTTTTCCTGGAACTCCCAGTGTACCTAGTGGCACAGAAACAGGGTGTTTTTTCCTCACTGACCAAGATTTAGTAGCGTAGAGGTAATGAGTGTCAACACAAGCATGTCACGCTGTTTCACAAATATCAGATGAGGTGTAATGAAACAATACAGACTGATCAAATTTAATCTTGGATGGCGAAAGCAAGTACAATTGTTGGATAAAAACAAATTGCAATATTGATATAATCTTGAGATCCGACAGCACATGTGCAAGTTAGTACAGAGTGTTCATTTAGCCTGAAACCAGTACAAAGATCTCAGTGACTTCCTGTAAACAAATAGTTATTTTAATGATCTAATTTATCTTGCTGCAGATACTTTAATGGAAGAACAAAGACAAGAAGGGACAGTGGTGAACATCATAATCATTTTATATGAGGTTAGCTCAGATGGTACAATACAGCATACGAAGAATATTCACAATGCTATAGTTATAGTACAGCATAGTAATAGGGTATTGTATATTAGAATAGAGTAGTAGTATAAAATAAGTATATTACATTGTATGTGGTTTTGTGTAGTAATACAGTAGAGTATAGCAATAATACATTTTTATTCAGGGTGTTTTTCGTTTAGAGTAGTATAAAATAATAAAGTATAGTTCAATATATGAAGGTATAGTTTAGCATAGCATAAACTAGTATGTTGAAGTATAGTATGAAATATTGTTGTATAGTGTAATATGGTATTATAGTATACTATGTTAAGGTATGGTATTACAGTTTATTGAAGGGTGCAGTGTATTAGATATATAATAGTATATATGGTACAGTGCAATATGATAATGTATTTAGTATAGAATGGTCAATTATATAAAATATTGTAGTGTAATGTAGCATAGTATATGAAGGTATGATTTGATAATATATATATATACAGTATAGTAAAGTATAGTATGGTACGGCATATTAAATTATAGTTTAGTATAGTATAGTGTATAGAATAGTTTGTTTAGTATAACATAGTGTAGTCTAGTGTATATATATATATTATAGTAATAGTAGGGTACAGTAGAGTATAGTAGGAAAGTATATTATGACATAGTATAGTGTAGTACAATATATCAAGGTATTTTTTAGTATAGCATAGAATAGTTGAAGGTGAAGTATAGTACAGATTATAGAATATTGTTGTATAGTGTAATATAGTATAGTATACTAGAGTATGGTATACTATATTAAGGTATAGGTGTATAGTATTTTTAAAGATAGAGTATATTAATAATAGTATAGTATATTAGGGCAGTAGTTCTCAACCTTTTTGAGTCGCGACCCCCAATTTAACATGCATGTTGTCCGCGACCCCCGCTCACTGAACACAATCTCACACGCACAGTTGAGATCACCCAAAAAAGAAACAAAATTACCAAAAAAATACACAAAATTACCAACAAAATGACCAGAAAAGACACAAAATGATAAAAAACACACACAAAATGACCAAAAAAAGACACAAAATCACCCAAAAGACACAAAATGACAAAAAAACACACACAAAATGACCCAAAAAAGACATCAAATGACCAAAAAGACTAAAACACATGAACACTTTAACACAGTGGAGACAGAGCTGACTTCCAAAATGATTTGGCGACCCCCAGAAATCCTCTCGCGACCCCAATTTGGGTCGGGACCCCAAGGTTGAGAATAGCTGTATTAGGGTACAGTATATATAGTAAAATATAGTATAGTTATAGTATAAGGTAGAGTACTGGACTATAGTGTTTGTCAAAATGATTTGATGTTTTCCACTAAAACCTTAAATGTCTGCTTATTCCTTTAATGTGCATGTTTTATCTGCATGTTGTGGCTGACCAGCAGTCTCTCTTCACAGACCACTGCAAAGGGTCAAATATCAGCTGGAGTAATCAGGTCGCCAGGTCATACAGTACAACCTGCAATAAACAGCCCCGAGGATGCTTGTGTAAACCAGAGGCCTATCCAATTACACTGCATACATACAGTATAGTGATGCAGCACACACACACACACACACACACACACACACACACAAACAAGCACACACACTTGCAGACAAACAGGGCCTCACCCCTGAGGAGCAGTAGAGGATCAGAGAGCAGAGACAAGAGGATATCCATTAGGAAGTCTCTGTAATTGGGATGCAGTGGGGGGCAAAGACTCATGCAGAGGAGAAGCAGTGAAGAAAAAAAAACATGTTTAAAAATGTCATTACCGCATGCTGTCCACACATTTATAACAACTGCAAAAAATATAAAAGTCCCATTCTTCATTCCCAGCTTCTAATAACAATATTAATGTGTCTGAACTCCCAATATGTCTCTCTTAAATCTTTGCACTCCAGTATAAAGGCTGGATGTTCAGCAGATGTTGCCTTTATATTTATGATGGGGCTCATCGGTGATAAAATGAGATGTGAGAGAGTGACAGCAGCAAATTGACTCATCTTTAGCGTTCGCGTTATCCAACACAGCTGTCACTTAAGTCTGCTTTTTGTTCTTGTTGGACTGCTGCCGCTGTGCTGTTACTTCACACCATGCAGAATTATTTAGAAGGGGAAGGGTGAAAAAAGACATGCTTTTTCGTCTTTGTCCAATTTATATCGATCTCCAGCACATACATTAAAGACTTGCTTGTGTGGCTTTGAGGAGGAACACATCCTTCAAACGGTTATCTGTTAGCCATTAGCCGTCCACTGGGGAATCCAGCAAGTGTGAGGTATTGTTATAAAACATTACAGTATCAGAATCTCTGCCATACTCTGCCAAGTCATGACGTGTTATTTCCAGGGGAGCATAGGTCGCACACTCTTTCCTTTTTTCTTTTTATTTGTCTTTCTCCATCTCTTCCTACCTCACTATGTCTCATTTCCTTCTTATTTTTGCGTCTATCCATCTCTCTTTGTCTTCCTTCTTTGTCCATTAAACTCTGGCAGCCATGATTCCCTTTTCCGTCTTTCCTTTTTATCGCTCCCCTGTCCTCTCCCCATCCATCCATCCTCCCTGCTGTTTGACAGGGCGTGTGTGTTGTTTTTATCCGAGTGACATCGGGTCTCTTCCCAGGGCACGTCCCGGGAACAGTGAGTTCAGCCTGATGGCTCCCCTGGGTCCTGCCCCTTCATGAGCCTCCATGTTCCCTTGCTAAATTACAACCTGTCCAATGCAAACACACACACACACACACACACACACACACACACACACACACACTAACATACCCTCCTGAACATGTACAGTATGCATGTGAGCAGAACTGCTGTATGTATAGATATGCACATAGGAAAAGAGGAAAACTACCTATTACATGAGTGCGTGGGCTACGTTCTCACACACACACACACAAGCACACACCCACATATACACACAGTGCATGTTTATTCAGGTATATCCTTCCTGACTTTGCCAGTAAACCTGTCGTAGTCCTGTGGTTATCTCTCAACCTTTGTGAGAAAGAATGAAAGTCAGACAGAAAAAAGAAAAAGACCCACAGGTTCCTTTATAAAAGTCCGCCTGCGTGGTTTTGTGAGACTCTCTTTCTGTCTGACAGAATGAAAATGAAAAAGAGGCTGGAGGGACTGAAATGAAAAAGAAAGCCATCTTCATTGATTCAAAGGGGAGAAGAATCGAAAGAGAGAGATTATTTGTCCAAAGTGAGATAGGGAGAGTGAGTGACAGATAGATTGCCACGGGCTCTGTGATAGCAGCGCTCTAATTAATAGGTTGTAAAAGCAGATGAGCGTGGAGGATGGAGGATGTCATTGGAGGCACACTCACACACACACACTCACACACACACACACACACACACACATGCACCATACAAGCCTGCTCATTAGAGAAAAACAGCCACTCTGTGGTAAAAGCAGAGTCATACTTCCCCTTGATTTTATGCAGGATGCTTCCATAACAAATAAGAACATCTCTATTTCCACTGTGAATGCTGAAACATGTATTAAACTCACACCTTAGTGATATTTCAGAGTTAGTTCCTGATTATTACCTAACTGAAATGTCACCTAATCCTTGTATTTGGAGGAGCTATCATGATGATGGATTGGCTGTCCATGCTGTATACTCTATTAGCCCATTAACTCAGATTCAAATCCTTGCTAATAAACAAACACACACAACTGGGCTGGACAGCAGGCCTGCAGTTTATCTGCAGTTCTGTCAGGCTTTTTATGTCTGTACTTTGACCCTTGGCAGCTTTACTACTGCTCAGTAAATAAACACATATACTTTACCTCCTGCACCTCGCTACGAACATATTTTACCCATCTACAATTGTTTTTCATTGCAAATGACCCCCTAACTGGACAACCGCTATATCTGAGTTTTTGCTCTTCATGCAAGCAGTAGCAGTTCTTGACATTTTCAAAGATGGGAGCAAGGCGTAGGCCAAATGTTATTCAGTATTATTTTGATATACCTATGAAAGCCATGCATCCTCTGAATGCCCTAGGTCTCTAGTTTGTTGTTGTAATGTTACATGTGGCTGTGATTATCCTAGAGGTCACAGGTCAAGTTTTTAAAAAATGCCATCAAGACCCCCTTACAACCACCATTACCTGCAATGTTTCTTGTTTTATTTCTAAAGCTAAATCTTGATTTATTCTTATTTATGTGTGTGCCTTCTGTTTTGCAGCAACTTCCTCCTTCACTGACACACACAAGAGTTTTTACTCACAAACACAGTGGTAGCACAAGAGGTTCATTTCCTGCTACTGGGACATCTGTCAACTCATTGACCCTGAGAATGATTTTCCTTCTTTGTGTCTGATTGGGCTCTTCTGAGCTGTGGAGTTCCTCAGGGGTCAATCCTTGGATCTATCTTATTCTCCCTGCAGTTGCTTCCTTTTTTAGCTGGACCGCAGCAAAACGGGACCTAATCCTATAAAGTCTGTCAGTGAGTGATGAAGTTGCTGAGTTATGTAATTGGTCAAAGTGAGTGATAAGTTTGGTCGGTCTAGCTGGAATCTCCACATTGGCTGCAGCTTTCTCAAAATGAATAAGTGCAGCAGTGTTTTCCTCAGTTGGCTCTTTCAGCTTTGTGTCTGCTTCTCTGTAGAACATTGGCCTTCTTCATACACACACACACACACACACACACACACACACACACACACACACACACACACACACACACACACTTACTTGCCACATTTGTACACCTTAATGATGAAACTTGATAGGGATTGGCGTGTTTGAGTCTTGCATCCCTTTTTTTCTTCAGCTACGCCCCCTTATAGATTATAGAGGTGTGTGTGATCTTCACAGTCGTAAAGTACTCATAACAAGAAGTCAGCACAGTATTTATTGTGTGTGTGAGTGTGTGTTTGTGTGAGGTGAGGAAAGAGAGGGGTTTGAAGGACTGATGGCGGGGGTCGAAGGAGGAAAATGATACTGCACTAATCTACCTCTCCTTTCACCTCCCTCCTTTATTTTCTATTGACAGCCGGAGCTCTGTTTTTCCCTCCCTCCTTTTATGCATCTCCCGCTCATACCACACATACTGGTGTCCATTTCTTTCCGTTACTTCCTCCACAATCAACCTATTTCTTTCTTTCTTTCTTTCTTTCTTTCTTTCTTTCTTTCTTTCTTTCTTTCTTTCTTTCTTTCTTTTTATGCTGTTGTGAAACTTAAACTTACACATTTTTACTCTTCCAGGTTCCTTCTTATGCCCAAATATTACAGCTGTCATGTCAAAACCTTATCTCTGAACAGGCTTACAGTGCACAGACCCAGGGGTCAAAAGTGTTAGGGGCCACCCTGGCCTCTACTTACAAACTGTCACTCAAAAAGACACTTACCAACCAGGAACAGACTCAAAATGACCACAAAGAAACATAAAGCAACTGCAAAGAGACACAAAAAGACAAAAAAACAGCTGTGAAGTGACAAAAATTACAAAATTACCCCAAACTACTTACTGCTGAAGTACTTAATGATGTTTAAACTGAATGGTGTAAGAACGATGTTACCCTTTAACTGAAGTGTAAACATAGAATTATTGAATCGCAGTTGAAAGGTTTGCAACATGGATATACAACTTAAAACACATTTTTTAGACATGTTTATTTTCCCAGCTTCTTTGTGAGCCTCATACCATTCTCCTTACCCACAATGCCAATGTCAAAACATATTTTTGACATATCTCTGTGTTTCCATAGTAACGGACTGTAGTGCTAGAGGATAGACAACTTGAAAAATTGCACATTAGTGGATCTTCTCTTACACTTTAATGTCTCTCAGCACAGCGGTCCCTCACCTCTGACTCCATCGAGCCATCTTTCTATCGCTGCTTTTCTCAAGGCCGTGACTGATACTTGAACACCCACAGTGGCTGTTGCATTTCATTAGAGGACTTTATGATGGTCATTGACCCCTACTGGTCACCTGCAGAACAGCACCCTACTGTAAACTGTACACGGTTAATCACTGATGTCATTATAGAAATAACTTGCTTCGTCTTTAAATCATGCATATTTGCAAAATATCCTTCGACTGTAAGACATGTTGAAGTTAACCATCTCAATCCCTGGTCACAGATGGATTTTCAAGTGTTTTTAAAATCTAGTCTTGCTGTTTAGATTCAGCTTGAAATAAGGAATAAAGGACAGCTTTCCCTCCTGGCTGGTCCTTTTGTCCAGATCTCTGCTTTCAGCTCCATCCCTCCCTCTCTCTGCCTCTCTCTTCGGCCCACTCAAACTCCTACGCAGCGCTTATCTACCTCTCACCTACATCCTCCGCCTCTCTTCTTTTGCCTCTCTTTCTAACTCTCTCTCTCTCTATCACACACACTTCTCTAAGCCCCTCTCACCAGCCAATCAGCAACGCTTCTATGCCAACATCCAGCACAACAGGGTCCTGTTATAACTTCATATCGTAAAGAAAAAAAGACAGAAAAATATAGAGAAAGTGGGTGACTTTTCCTCCTGGCCCACATCATTTAGGCTTATGGTGATCTGGCCACAAACTGCAGGTGACGGTATCAGTTCAGTATTTTCATTATCGCTGAAAATAACAAATATGGAAGTGAGAAAAATTTCTCACAGAAAGAATTTCTGCAGAATGATAGTCGTATTATTAGCATGAGAGAAACCTTTAAAAAATAGCATTTTCTTCTTATAAATATCATCCACAAGAGATGATAGCTGTGTGCATAAATGCATATGATTTGCATGTGTACACACACACATGCACGCACACACTTTGAGGGTAAGGCAGTGGAGTGGCTCCCATTTACACACGACTGTAAATTACCCAACACTTCTCAATCAATTATTCATAATCCGTAATTAATTATGAAACGATCAGTAATCCAACACCAGTCCACTCGGCTTGTGGTTGCCTAGTAACCATGACCCATATTAAATGCCACCATTGTTGCCCGTAACCAGAGCGCCAATTTTTTTTCCCACAGGGCTTCGGGCCTGGGGGTATTATAGTGGAGAGTAAATACATGCGTGTGTGTGTTTGTGTGTGTGTGTGTACATGCAGAATGGATGCCTGGGTGTACGCGTGCGGCCATATCATACTGGTTGCTTTGAAGGTTGATCACACAGGGTAAACAAGCGAGGCTGATTAATAATGCAGTATTTTGGCTCGTGCCGGGAATGAGTTGTGGCCTGCTATAGCCCACTAATGGGACACGCCACGGGGAGCACGAGCAAAGAGCACGGCGCTCACAGCCAGACAATGATGCTATAACACGTCTATGGGGACACATAACTGCACAGCGCACTACTTTGTCGGCACTTGTTCTGGAACTGCATCAGCAAGTCTCCGTATGGTGCTCTGGAGGCCCGAATGAATGATTTATAACAGAGTTTTGGGGTGTTGAGTGGCCATTTTTGGGAGGAGAGTGTACAGTAGATCACTTTCCCTGCACTTTACCGCACCAGCACATTAAAATTGACTGCCTGCGTCCTTTTCTTCCTCTCTGTATCTCTTTTTCCCTCTCATTATCTCTCTCTCCACTCATGTCCTTTCCTATTCCGAATTCTCTACCGCTGTCTTTTTAAATACAACTTCCACATCCTTATTCCACACCAGGAGATAAACACAGCCTGTAAATATAGAAGCTGTGTTTTTTACTTGTCATGCCATGCCTGTGACATGTAAATATATCCTTCGATCTGGGGAACATCCTGCCTCCAGTGAGAAAATGTACCGTGTTTTTTTGTGCGTGCCTCGCAAGAGGTAGCAATCGTTTTATTTCCACAGCGTGACTCTGTGCGGGCCTGTGTGGGAGGTGAAGGGAGACAAAGGTGAGAGGAGTGAGGGAAAAGTCAATGACATAAGAGAGGTGTAGAATGAGAGGGGAAAGGCTTAGAGATAGAGAGAGAGAAGTGTGAAGAATGGAGAGAGGGTGGGTGGGGTGGAGGTAAGGGGGAAGCGGTGAGCACCGTGTGACCAGACTGCGGTTCCTTCCTCGCCAGCCTGAGAACCAGGAAGTAGAGCTGCTTGTTCTTGCATTATTGGGACTAACAGGAAATGCAAAGGTCTTCAGGAGGGGTAAAGTGTGTGTGACTGTGTGTGTGTAGAGAGCTGCTTGTGGTTGTTCCAGCTATTAATCATTATTATTTCAAACAGGGCAGAGCACCTTATTCTTAATGAATTAAAGTTGCTTTGGTCGATATTTTTGTATTAACAATAGATGAAATGACTATATGTGTGTTAAAAGGCATCCATTGTCGAGACAAACTGACAGAGAATTATTAGCTAACTCTGAGGTTTTTTTGCTCTACAGAGCGTTTTAGCTTCTTTTAGAGCATTGTTTTGGTTTTCTCTCTCCACAACTTTACTGTTTTGGTTCCCTCTAATTACTGCCATCAACATCGTCGTCCGGTCGCAGGCAGCTGTTATTAGCAAGAAAAGATCTAATAAACATGCTATGGACATAGTGGAACATTGGACAGCCAGATAATTTTCTCAGGAGTTGGTGGAGACCAAAACTGAAGAAAAACAGGAAAGCGATTATTGAACTAAGAGGAACCAAACACAACTTAAAAGTAATGCTAATGTTGCTCTGTATGAATGTATAAGCAATAAGCAGCTGTTTGTTATTAAGTCAGAGAAAGACACTCTACTCACCCCCTCTAGTGTCACTAAACAACTTGTGTGATTTTGGTTAAAATTAGGGATGCATTGATTGTGAAATTCTGATAATGATGTTTAAAATAATAATTGCCATTGCCAATGTTTTTGTTTTTAAAAAAGATTTTGGTTTGTGTTGAAGTCAAGTAACTTAAAAACAACATAAAAGTCAAAGTTAACTATTGGTTTCACATGGGACATAAACAGATGTCTCCTGGGTCAAAGTCCTGTGTTCGTTTGACCCATCCGTCTCCTTACCTACATGGGCTTTGTAGCTCTTTATACAATGTCTCATGACCTACTCCTTTACTCCCACCAAAACAACGTCCACATATCGCCATAGTTTGAAGTGTGGGAGCACTGACCAAGCTGCCGTATTTGATGTCAATAGAATCCTGTGGCTTGTAGCAACTTTAGTAATTACAAAAACTCACAGAAAAGTCTCCGATTCTGTTCATGGTTTTCAAGGACAGGATCTCAAGGCACAGCCAGGGGGACGAAGGGATCCGGTTTGGTGACCTTAGAATTGCATCTCTGCTTTTTGCAGATGATGTGGTTCTTTTGACCTCCAGCACTCATTGGGCCGGTTTGCAGCCGAGTGCGAATCAGTTGGGATGAGTCAGCACCACCAAGTCTCAGGCCATGGTTCTCTGCTGGAAAATGGTGGATTGCCCCCTCTGGGCAAGCAGTATGAGGGTAGAATGTAGCGTGAGATGGACAGGTGGTTTGGTGCGGCGTCAGCAGTGATGCAGGCGTTGTACCGGACCATCGTGGTGAAGAAGGAGCTGAGCCTGAAGGCAAAGCTCTCGATTTACCGGTCCATCTATGTTCCAACCCTCACCTATGGTCATGAGCTTTGGGTAGTGACCGAAAGAACAAGATCGCGGATACAAGCGGCTGAAATTAGTTTCCTCCGTAGGGTGGCTGGGCTCAGCCTTAGAGATAGGGTGAGGAGCTCAGACATCCGGAAGGAGCTCGGAGTAGAGCCGCTGCTCCTTCGCGTCGAAAGGAGTCAGCTGAGGTGGTTTGGGCATCTGGTAAGGATCCTCCCGGGCGCCTCCCGTTAGAGGTGTTCCAGACACATCCAACTGGTAGGAGGCCCCGAGGAAGACCCAGAACATAGTGGAGGGATTATATCTCTCTCCTGGCCTGGGAACGCCTCGGGGTCCCCCAGGAGGAGCTGGACATTGTGGCTGGGGAGAGGGGCGCCTGCAATGCCCTGCTTATCCTGCTGCCCCCGCAACCCGGCCCCGGATAAGTGGACGAGAATGGATGGATGGATGGACAGAAAAGTGTGGCAATAACTTTGTGAGACTCTGACTCAGCCATTTCCATCTAAAGCTGGTGTGCTACTTCTTCTAAACCCCAGTGCAGCCATCTTTCTGTAGTGTTGCAGTGTAATTGTTATTTATGGGCTTTTTATGATTTCTAAATATTTTGATATAATATCCCAGAGGTGGTTGTGCTGTTATCGCTATTTCAGACCAAAACAGAAACACACAGTCAGTGATTCAGTGGCCAAAAAATGTTCAAGAGTTAGATTTCTCCCCCACTTTCATACTGCGACCCATCAAATGCTGTCGATGTTTCATATCCTCCAACATATCAGCGACTCAAATCCATCCAGCAGAGTTCCCACTGAGATTCCCCACTTTGATTGAGAGTGCAGAAATTAGGCTGCGACACATCACTGGGGATCCATCGCTTAAGGCTACGCCAAGCATGTCGCAACCGCCAGGCTGTGTGTGGATTCAGGCCCTGCTCTGATTGTTTCTGCTCCTGGGCTGGGTCTTCTTTTTGTTTTTTTTGTTACTGCATATAAGGCATTTCCTCAACACATTTCCAGCTGAATAAATGAATGACATCTAAAGGGAGATGTTAGATCAGTGGATATGGCCTGCAATGTGGGCTTCTAGCAAGCCAAGAGATCATCAAAATAATCACTGTTGCCTGTGCAAACAGAGTGCAGGTGCTCAGGCACAACACAAGATGAGACAGGGCCCCCCACGCCAGCTCGCAAGGGCCAGGGAGCAGCAGGTTGCCTTGGGAACCCTCGGCTCCCTCTTTCTTGTCATTACTCCTTTGCACACTCCCCCTTTTTAATCTGCACCATGCTTTCAGTGACAACCCCCATCCCCCTTGATATATACACACAATACATGCATGCACACACATATAAAGACGCTCTGACACACAAGTAGGCAGGCAGAAATATGGGTGCACACAAACACACACACACACACACACATGAACATCAGGCCTATAAAGATAAACATGCTATTATATCCATCACTGAGCCTGTAAACCCTGTATCAATCTGTCTGTGCCTACGCTCTATTTGGATTTCTGGCAGGAATTAAATAAAGCCATTGTGAAAGAGTGCTCCTCGTACATACTTTATTAATCTTACAATACAGACCCCAGCTTTGGATCCTCTTTAGAAATACTGATTTCTCTATTTTAAAACCATATTTCATATGATTTTTTTTTGTCTTTATTTAGTTGTACGTCTCTATTGTTTTGTATCCGAAGGGGCAAACCCACCCTTGTCTTTCTTGCTCTCAACCTTCATTGTAGCATAATCAAAGCCTCCTTGAACAACCCCCAACCCCTCACATCTCAACACCCCCTCCCACTTTGTCAAGCCACACATTTACTTATGTATACATAATATATACAACTCTGAGGTCGCCCGGCGGAGGATGTGACCTGTGTGTAGTGCAAAGCTCGCTCTGATTGCCCATTCAAGAGCAGAGGGAGCGGGGTGACATGATGTTGGCAACCATCCGGCGAAGTGCCCTGGCTCATCACCAAGCCAAATGACGCCACTTTGAGCTCCTCAAGCTTGAAATTGTTCACATAGTAAATCTTCATGAAATAATGAACAGCAACCTGTTATTGTTCCAGGGCGCGGTTGTAAATCAAACCGCGAGTGTAAAGATTTGGACAAAGTGTGTGTTTTTATTTTGATAGAAATGTTCCTTTTATGTAGTGTGAATGTAGGCTCGGAATATTGTGGCCATATATCAACACCGCTCTGCAGCCTCTGGTATGATGGGTTTTATTAAGGTGAATGTGGGGCTTGATTAAATGTGGCTTTGCCTGCACTATATCAAGAAATATTGAAAGTGTTTATGATATGCTTGGCTCCAGGCATAGACAGCTCCTCGGATTGCATGGGCGGTGTGCTTTACACTGGAACTCTACTGCCGCTCAGTGGGCAGTGGCTGACTCAGAGGGAGACGGCTTTCATCTCACATCTGGAACTGAGAACATATTTGAGAAGAAAGTATGAACCTTACAAAAAAGACAAAAAGAAGGATATAAGATAACACTTTGATTTCAAGTAAAAGAACAAGCATTTGCTGATTTTTTTTGTTTTATGTGATTGTAAATGGAAAATATTTGGCATTTAGACTGTTTGTTGACTTCAGTGTCCTAACCTCCACATCACTCAACTATGGAACATACTAAGGCTGCAACTAACGATTTATTTTCATTATTGATTAATTAGTAAATTAAACTATCAATTGATTAGTTGTTCGGTCAATAAAATGTTATTGAAAAATATCAATCAGTGTTTCCCAAACCACAAGATGACGTCCTCAAATCTCTTGTTTTGTCCACAAACCAAAGAGATATTCAGTTTATTGTCATAAAGGAACAAAGAAACCAGAAATATTCACATTGAAAAAGCTGAAATCAGAGAATTTGGACTTATTGTCTTTAAAACCAACTCAAACCAATAATTCGATGATCAAAATAGTTGACGATTAATTTAATAATCGATTATTGTTTGATTAATCAAATTATTGTTGCAGCTCTAGAATATACAGCTCTAAAGCCCTCCATACAAGCCATACACACTAATTATTAAAAAAAAAAATTAAAATTTGATCATAATTTCTCCTTTATTAATAGCATCTAATTATAATTTATTTTCTCTAAAATTATTATTATTTATAAAATGTATTTATTGTTTCCCTTTCCACGCACTTTCATATTCGTATTCCATAGTTTCCCCCTTAAAACACTGGGTATTTAATTACACAAATTTAAGTTGCAGTAATTGCTAGATGCTATATTAGAATTATTATGACGTTTGTTATTTTTCAGTTTGTTTAAATATGTAACATCAAGTTCTGTACATAACCATTTTTTCCTTTGTCCATTGTTGATGTTTTCCCCCCTGCATTCCTGTCATTGTTTTACTTGTAAAGTCACTATTGTTTAGTTTTTTACGCAAAAAAATATGAAAATAAAAAAAATATGATAATTTATTAATTAATTTGAAAAAGTGGGCTGATGGTTTGGCAATTTTCACTATATTTGGTTTCATTAGCTTCTTGTTTTTTAGTTTTATCACTCCAATAATCCAAAAACAATTAAGTTCATTATTATGTATGACAGACAAAAGCATCAGCACAAAACTTTTCATTAAAAAAAAATAATAAAAGGATTATTTGATGATCCCAATAGTTTAGTTAATTATTTTTTCTGAAAATAGACTAATCAATGAATTAACTAGTTGTTGCAGCTCTTTTAACCAAGCTGTCTTTTACTAAATTCAAATATCTGATTTCCCATTAAACTCAATTTAAAATCTGACATCCCCTTTGGTTTGAAAACAGTTTTTAGGTATTGAAAGAAAGCCTCTAAATATCCTAAAAACGTGTCTGCTTTTGTTAATATTTCATTATCTTTTTTGTGCCAGTAAATACAATACATTGCCTGTCTGAAGATTGATTTCCAAAAAAACTCTGACATTTGGTTGTGGCCTTGCAGCTGTGGAGGTGTGGTTACCTTCATTTAGTATCCCAAAGTCCAGGTCTCCTGCTCTGGGAGGTGCCAGCTGTAGTATAAACTCTTGCAGGGAGTTGGCTGGGTCAACACACAACACTTCTGGTTATCTGGCTGACACTGAACACACACACACCCACGCACATACACATTCATACACATCCAGTCATTTTGGGTCATGGGAACGCGACGGTGAGCTCACGCTCTGTTTATTCTGTATGGTTTCCTATTTGAATGTGTCCTTCTCACGGGACTGTTAATGGCTTCCCCTTTCCCAGGGCAGGGCAGTGCGATCAGACCTTATCCAGGTCATGCCAGGGGGGCAGGAGGTACCAGGAAGAATGAAGTAAGTCCCGAACCCGGCATCCTCCTCAAGGACTCCTTCTTCCAAAGCTTATCCAGGAATTGATAGAGCAGACATGCCTCAAGAAATATGAACTGTGGTTCTTAAGAGCCTGAGCACTTGTTGGAGAGGGTATTCGCAGCTTGTTGTTGTTGGCATTATTGTATGCACTCGTACAGTATGTCTGTATTGTTACAGCTTTCAGACTTGATCATAAAATATCTCATGGATTCTGGAGAAAAGTAATAATACAATAAAACAGGAGCTGCAGACATGCTCCCTTCATTTGCAGTCACATCAGCTTTGGTTCACTTAAGATGCAGATAAACACTGAATGATATTAGTGCAGAATTCACTTCATAACCTACCGGAGATTTATTGAATAAGGTTTGCAGCGGCGAGAGGCCTTATCCCTTCAAAAGTCTCGCCTGAAGGTAAAAGGATGTATCTTAGCAGAGGGCTGCAGGGGAATTGGCCCTCCAAAAGAATGCAAATGTGACATTTCAGGTTGAATAATCTTCAGTGGTCTGGACAAATGTTGACATTTTGTGAAAGTGATCCAACTTCAGAGACTGACAGTAAGCTGTGCTCGTATGCTGCTTTGGTTTCAGTGGGAAACTTCTTACATACATGCGGAAGGTAAAACTCCATCCTGTGGAATACAAATAAGGAGACATGTGGATCATTGCAGGGGAGCTTTTCACCACATGAGGGAGCTATTGTTAGATGATTGCCACTTTGTCAAACAGTGGACCCTGTTCAGAGCAGCACATGTCACACAACACATTTATATAACCAAGTGCAGCACTCGTAACTTTATAATTTATTAATAAGAGTCTTGGAGGCAGAAAATAATCCAACTTTCAGAGGAGGTCACTGGGATTTATCTTGAATATATCCATCCTGCATAAACACACATATCTGCTCACATAGCTCAGAGCACGGGATTGCTTACACACATTCTCTGAGGGCTCTTGAGAGAGTTTTCAGCGCTGCTGCATAAAGGAATGATAATGGCCTTAGACACCATAGATTAGAATAGCTCACATCCTCTACTTGCCAGCAAATGGACTGAAATGTTAACTTAGATATTTGCTGCTGCCCTGGGTCCAGAGGTGCCTTAGGTTGATATGGGAGTGAAATGAAACATGATAGGCACTTTAACTAGAGAAGTGAGGTGAAAAACTGCCACTGGTATCTCATTAAAAAGCCAGTGTTTAGTATGGACTATATTAAGGCTGCTATCGATCTGCCTGAGCCGTGCACCTGGATCGATCCGTTCAGTGAGGGGCCCGCTGGGTAATATCCCTGCCCCGTAGGAGCTGGGAGTAAAGGTCATACCCCCTCATGCCATCCATCTAATTTTTCATCCGCACCTGTCTCGACTCTCGAATGTCTTCCTTTTGGTCGCTTGCAGATTGTATCTTATTATTCACAGCTGCCTCTCATTCTCCACAGACAGTTATCCCGATGGCTCTGAGACAAACATCGTTATCATTGATTGTGCTGGTCACATAATCTACACTGTTATATTGTTGTTCGTATGTGGCAATTACAGGTATTTTCACACTTGGTGAGTTTCAGATGAAGTGGTAAATGGGGAGCACTTTGCAAGTTGATGGCTATGTGAACGATCCAGATACTGATAGACCTGTTTATTGTCTTTTCTCCAAACCTTTTAAATCTAGCCCATTCATTTTGTTAAAGCAACTGCAGTCAATATTGCGATGATAAAAATAAATCAAATTTATATTTGTAATGTTTGGATGTGTATGTTTGTAGAGAATTATGACTCGATTGCAATTTTTCAAGAGCTTCTAGGCAGCTCTTGTGGTGTCGCTGTCCAGCAAATATTTTCCGTGAATAGGCTTTGATAATAATATAATAACAATACTTGCTCTGCGCCAAACAGGAGATAGATGAAGGCTGTCTTTGAAATTAATCCCTAGCTACTATACAGTGTGCTATTTTTACTGTCCACCATACTGTCAAACATGTCGGGTTCCAAAAAGTGACACAAAAACACCTTGATCACCCCCTGGGGGCTAAACATTTAATTTCCCCAAAAGTGTACTCTTTTTAAGTTGTTCTTAACACTGATGCATGTTCAAGTATTCACATTTTTCTGCTTTGAAGCTTGGTTAGCGCTAGCTAGCTAGCTTGGTTAGAAAGTTACATCTGTAAGTTAACTGTGATAATAATGTAGTTACATGAAAAAAATTAATAGCTGACTTAAAGTGTCTTTTAGTACAATAAAATGCCAATCAAGACATCGTAAGAGAACCAAAATATTAAAATTTCATCAACTTAAAACACAATAAAAGTGTCACAGTTCTAACATGTAAACAGAAAACACCCAAAAACAAGTCCACGGCTGTTTAAATGTACACTGTGCCGTGGGTACACCTTTCCATGGCTCTAACTTAATTGACAGATTGCCAAGATAGAAACTTGTCAATGAGGTTGCCCCGCCCTTCAGCATGCCTCGCTTTACCGTCTATTTTACTGGGACTATAATTAACAAAATGAACATCATGTTGTATTGAAGAAGATCTGAAAGTAGTGATTGAGACCATAAACTCAGTAGGATAGTAATGATTAACTTTTATAAAATCTGACTTCTTTCTGCAACCAGTGGAGTCGCCTCCTGCTGGCCATTAGAAAGAATGCAGGTTTAAGGCACTTCTTCATTGGCTTCACTTCTCCGATTTTGAGGCTACATTCACTTCTTTTATACATATTATGGCTTATAGCTAATTTATATTGCCGTCATGTTGCCAAAAATCTGTCACTGCAGATTTAAACACTAAATTCTGACCTTATTTATTCCCTGATATTCATCTCCTCAAATATATTTCTATGCAGAAATATAGGCTCATAGTTTCAGCCAACTAGAAGGCAAAAAAGGTGAAATGAGATGAGGAAGACATCCTCATTGTCTCGGATTTCCAGTTCGTGGTGTGTGACATCAAGCTTTCACCTCAAGCCAAGCTATTAACATAACTGACAGAGTGGTGTACTGACTCTGCTACTAATGAAATGTCGATACACACCACCATCTACCCTAATCAAATGTTAATTGAGAAAGTGATGGATTGTGGGTCTGCCCCTATGCATCTTCCTTCCCTGCCTGTGTGTCTCTCCTTGATCTGTGCATGTGTAGAAGAACGAAAAAGGTGTCAAGGCATGTGGAGAACGTGTAGAGCTTTTAATACTTTGCCTAACACTCCCTTGTGCCTCCAACAAGCTACGTCAAAGGTAGAGTGTTAATCATTCATGTCAGTCCTTGAAAACTTGCATCTCAAAAGCCAGCTTCGAAACCAAAAGACATCACACCGACACGGAAAACAGGCACAGCTCTATTCATGATGCTTTTTTTTTTTTAAAGCTTTCTTTTGATTTCCAGTGCCATGCAAACTGCAGAGAATAGCCTACTGTGCTTAACCTATTGTGAGACACCGTTGGAGCAGAAGATGCAGGGGTTAGCGCATAAAGGTTGACTATCTATGTAAAAAATGGCAGACATAAAAAAAATGCTCAGACAGGCTGGCAGTAAGTGCTCATGGGTGAGTAGTTCACCTCTAGATATAATCTTCATGAGAGCCCCTGGTAGGTGGCGGTGCCCTTTATGACGATAAACAGAACCACAACTATATTCATCTTTCTCCTCATGAGTGCTGCCGCATTAACTCCGGCTCCAGGCGCAGAAATAAACTCACTTGTGTCTTTGGATAGCAAGGATAAAGATAAGTAGCTGAGCATACTGGGGTCATTAGTGGTATGGAGGAGAAATGGAAAAGGTTAGTAATTCTTGCTTGTGTTAATTGGCTATCAGCATTAATGAGATGCAGTGGCTGAATAGAAAGAAGAGGGGAGTTTAAGTGTCGGGTGCAAAATGTCACGAGTAAGTTCACCTCACCTCCAGAATGGAAATGTCGGCTCACTTTTTTGTGTACACATGAGTAATGGTGTGTCTGAGTGTGTCCTCACAGCCTGCGGTCTGTGTGCAGATTCATATCTAGTGAGAAATTAGATACTCTGTCTTGTTAACATCGACCTTTAGTCTAATTACTATAACTGCTAATTACGACCTCCCTTCTCTCCCTTGTCCTGCACACACACACACACACACACATACACACACACACACACACACACCCTTGCCACGGGGTGAAAAATCACGCAACATCTTCCGCCGCCTCAGTTAATGAGGAGTTGTACATTTGCCAACCTTACACGTGTTGCAAACATGGGAATTTATCAACCACAGCATAACATTTATCAAATCGTTATTGATCACTATTGAAAAATGGGTGTCAGGAAATAACCAAGACCAATATCCCTTCACAAAATGGAAATTTGGTGGAGAAAATTAATCTCTTGGGAGTGTGAGCGTTCGTCACGTTAATTTCCTTTCTTTCTCCCAGTGTTATTTGTGTTCCACTTGGGAAACATTTGAATCAGTTTTGTCTTTTTATCACCATATTTTACACATAGCTAGACATACATTAAACATAGCAGCTGGGTCCCACAGGAACCCCCTATACAAGTGAATTATTTATAAATTATCTGTGCTGCTTTTCATCTACACTCTAATTTAATGCCTTATTTTCAGTGTACAACATTCTTAATCCCCTATTTAGGGGGAGATAGCAGGTCAACATTAGATGTCACATACAAGTGGTTTGCATCATCTGGAAGCTAGGAATCTGAAGATTAATTTGAGATGCAGCACTCTGTGTCAAGTTCCCAAGGCTTAGAAAATTATGCTAGTGTATGAAGGCCATATCATGCTCAAAAAGTTGTTTCAGCAGTTTTTCCATTGATAATATTTGTTACCCAGATTCTTTTTTTCAAGAATTGATAAAAAAATGTCACACATCCCTTCACAATACCACATTAAGACAACAAGACCTTGAGGAGCACCAGAGGAAAACCCATGCTCTGATTTGATATAAAAAACGTTTGACATTTTGAAAAGATTTCTGCAAAAACTGTATTTTTCAGTGATTGGATGGCAAGCACTTATGTTCAGGAAATTGCTGAGAAACCCTCTTATTGTCATTATACCTTGGAAAGTACCATCCATCCTCTGAATGCTCTAGGTCTCTAGTTTGTGGTTGTAAAGTCTCACGAGGCTGTGATTATTTCAGAGGTCACAGCAGCTCATTTTATACAGTGAGGTCAAGTTTAAAACAATGGTCAGATCACAATAAATGGCTAATAACTACTGGGGAATAACATCATCACATATGAATAAAACTGGGCTAATTGAATCCACAAGAGTCGCAGTTTTCCAGTGAATCAATTTATGCAATTCCAAAACTGTTTAGGGAGTCCAGTATGCAGAACTATTCAATACAATAGCAAAAATAACACATTTTTACTGCGGGAGAAAAACTGCATGGTTTTTGCCCATTTTGCATTAGCACAAAGTGGACATGTCTGTAAAGGGGAGATTTGTGGGTATGAGGATATTTCTTTAAAAACAAGCTCTGTTTTGATGCTTTCTTTCATGCACTCTGGCACCTTATTTACAAAATTCAAAAAACAAAAAGAATTCCGATTGTGAATGTATTTATTTTTTAGTGGGTTGGTGTAGGGTGAATCATATTGCAGACCTTTTGTCTGCTTTTGTCAGCTTCAAGCACAGCATGATGTAGTTCTGGGCAGAGTCAGCGGGGGGCAGTGAGCTACTCTACTGTAAATATATGAGACTGTGAGAGCATTTAATGGAAATATAAGAGTGAATGGTGTTTCCTCTCCTCCAGCTCTGAGGTTGAATGGCCATGGCAGGTCATTTACAGTAGATTTAAATCTGACGGCCAGTTTGATGGTGACAAGTCCTGTCTCTGGGGGCCTCGGCTTCCAAAAGATGGCGTGATGAAATAGCAGGGGAGCGAATTGGGAGAATCTGGCAGCCAAGACTCCTGTGGAGAGCTGGAGAATGTGACTTGGTGGGGGATGTACAGCCTGGAAAATCCAGGTGTTTGAGTGTATGTGTGTTGAGTATTGTTCATGTGTGTGTTTTCTCCTGTCTGTTATGATTTGTACAGAACTCTGACCTACATCAATCACAGTTGAGCCTGCCAGTTTGGGTTGAATGGCCAGAATAGAGCACCGCTTGCCCAGCTGTCTGGTACGTTAGCTGACACACACACACACACACACACACACACACACACACCCTTACAGTATATCAACACACACACCTCACCGAGACCAACAGCCGACCCATAAATCAACCTCTTTCACACTCCTGAAGGACAAAGAGGATAAAATAAAACCTTTCACTCATAATTTTCAACCACTTGTCACATTGTGTGTTGTGTAAGAAACATAAATTTGTTTGCTTGTTCTGGCTGATTTACAGAGGAGCACAACATAACATCACATGAATCATTTTCATCTGTTATTCCCCCGGCGCTGGCTGCTGCCGACAGCTCTGTGGCTACATGGCGGGCTGGTGTTAGCAGTGCAGGCTTTCTGCTGCTGAGACGGTACTGAAGAAGGATTGAGTACAATGGGCATTGTGGGCTGTCACTGGGGAGGAGGGAACTGACTCTGTAGGTGGGGTGGGGTTTGTTCAAAAAAGATGGAGGCACTCTAATGGGACTACACTGCTATTTGTTGCAGAAAATGTTTTTGTCTTTGAATGTATTGTTCAAAACACATTCTGAACTTGTGGAGGTTAAACACAAACCAATAGGGCCCCACAGGAATGAGTTTCTAAACCGAGAAGTAAATTAGCATTTTAGCGCCCTGGGGTACTCAATGAGGATTTTGAATGGTTTAGATGCCTGAAATAAGGTCTGTGGTCAACACAAGCTTAAGAGATGTTTGTGTTTTGTTGTATGGCATATAATACGTTAGTAAATCCCCCCACTTGAGAATTCTTTTTTATGTGTCCTTAATAAGGCAGTTGCTAACAAGTGGCTAAGTGGAGACAACAGTGGTTGTCAGGGACATCAAACGTCACACACGGCAGACACAGATGAGAACTGTCTCACTTGTCGCCTTAAAGCCTCTAGTCGTGATTTTCAGTTCTCTTTCAAACTCTTTTAGATTGTAGATTAGGTTAATATACAATTTATTAGGCTATGGTTATGCTAGCTTGTCAAAACCGATGGTTAACTTATTGGACACCATCTGAAGCATAACAGTAGTGAAGTACAAGTCATGCGCCGTGGTGTAGATCACTATAGGATAATGCTAGAAACTCGTCAGCTGCATTAATGCTTCAAACATCATAAAAGTGGTGTTAATTTGGGAAGATTATCCTACAAAGCAAAGCATCAGAAATGTGTTTTTGCCACAGAGTTGATCTAAAATCTAATGCAAAAGTCCAACATGCTAATTCTCATTAGACGCTAACTTCTGGGTTGGCCTACAAAAATACGTCATTTGGTTCAAATCAAATCAAATCAAATCAAATCAAACTTTATTTATAAAGCACTTTTCATACAATGAATGCAACACAAAGTGCTATACAGAATATAAAAAGAGAGATGCAATACTAACCCCCCCCCCACCCACTAACACACATACACACACACAGACCCACGCATCCACCGCACACCCACACTCACACACACAAACACACACACACACACACACACACACACACACACACACACACACACACACACACACACACTACACAAACTATCACTGAATTAACAGGTTGCTCTCTATTTGGTCATAAAGGATAACAAACCTGCTTTACCATGTCATTAATTTATTCCTATTTAATTTCCAACATGTGTTTGGCCCTCTGACCGTTTCATTGTCTTTTTCTTATGTCTGCAGTTACATCATTTTAATTTGAACTTTCATCCCATAACCTCAATCTTACTCAAATCAGTTGGATTTTCTTTCAGTTTCTTTTGACTTCGTTTAGCACTCTTAAATCCAAAAATGGAAACACACTATTTAGCATAATCCAATATTAGCTGTTTATAATTAACATTAATTAACTGACTGATGAGTACATCGTTTAATGGGCAGGTTTGTTTTGATATGAAAGCGGGGTTTGGGTAAATAAAATCTCAAAATCAAACTGAAATTAGCATATCGAATGATTTCATTAACCTAAAAGATTAGAGGTATACTCTAGAGAACTCATACCTAAATCTCATCTCTCTCATCCTTTTAAATTCAATTATGGAATCAAAAGCAGGATTGGCAAAATCGATAAATATAATGTTTTTATTTTGAAGCAGCCTGTGTTTAGTACATTCAAGGAAAATCTGCCAGTTTTATATCACACTTGATGCCATGTCGCCTTCTCATTAAAGAAAAAATATATAGACGTGAATGATAGCTGTCAGGGCATAAAAATAATGATCTGTCAATCAAGACTTGGTAGTCTAAAAATGGCAAATAGCCTTCAGTGCAAAAAAAAATTGAATTGGATTGTGAACTTAAAGTCAAAAGTCTAATTGAATGGAGGATTTGTAGAATTGTGACACCCCTAGGACCTTGTATATGTGGTTTCATGGTTCTCTGCGGATATTCTGAGGTTTCATTTGGCGTAAGTCACCCCAAGCATCAGCCAAATGGCTTAAATGGGATGTAAATGCGATGCACATTGGTGGAGATGGTAGATGTGCCCCGGGAAGGGGAAATAGTCAGACAGAGATGATTATTCAATAAAACAGCTGAGGAAGAAGTGACTGGGGAGCAACTGAGGGGACAAAATGGAGGAAAAATAAAAAGGTTGGAGGAAGAAGAGGATTCTACGAGCTATATCCACCCAAGGCTCTTCAAAATACCTGTCTAAGGGGACACTTTAACTATCTAAAAATAGAAAATCATCGAGCCTACGGCCCCCCTTCTCCTCCCCCCCAGCCTCCAGAGACTTTATCTCAGAATAAATGGTAATTGGTTCGGAGAGTTTTTGCACTAGCACTTTTAGATGAATTCTTAATTTGTGATGCAAACATTTGTGGCACCCACCTGAGTCTATGTGTGGGAGTACTACTTGCCTTAACCTAGGGCTTTGCTGGCTAGGGCTGCCTCCAGCTGCCTCCCTGTCATCAGAGGTGAAATGCAGATACATCAGCCATTCAGCCCACAGCACAGCCAGACAGACAGAAGGAGAAAGATTTCTGTTCGGGGGGAAAGTGGTGCAGGGTATTAAGAGGCAGTGGATGCACCACAGTGGGTACACAGACATGTGATACCTTCGCTAAACTTTTGTTATTACTGGGGCTGGGCTGGAGACAGCACAGGCTTGGTTACCAATGAAGTAGAACAATGAGCAGGGGATTAAATATGAGAACAACTTTGCAAGCTTACATTACAGGGCCTCAACGAATAATAATTAATCCACATCATAGCCTACAGATAGATGACGCACATTCTTTTCGAACACAAGTACAAGTTAAATTTGACTGTTTCTACAAAATACTGAACTAATTGTACAGAACCTTTGAGAGTGACAGTGTGAGACACAATTACATTAGCATACTATTACTTTAATATTTGCCGATTGTAGATCATTTTGACTTCCAATATTAACCAATACCCAATACTTAGGTATTTGTCTAGTCACACCAGTATAAAAATATGTGAAAAGAATTAATGTCAGTATAATGACCTTGATCTGTAAATTCCCTGACAGGGTTGAAGAAAAATCAGTATTATCTTTGAGTCATAGTTTTTAGTTTGTCAACTCCAGTTCTAAAAAGGGAAGCAACACAGTAGTGCCTTAATGGCCCAATAGCCAGCAGGGGGCGACTCCACTGGCCACAAAATGAAGTTTGATGAGAAAATTATACTACTTATTACTTCATTTAGTATCTCAGTAAACTTTTTCCTAATGATTTTATGGTCTCAATCACTAGTTTAAAGTCTTTTGCAATACAGCATGATATTCATTTCGTAAATCATGGTTCCATTTAGACTAAAATTGATGATAGGGTATGCTTTCGATCCTTATCATTGACAAGTAGCTACCATGGTGTTGACTGAGTTTTTGTCTTGGAACTTTGACCTTTTCATGAAAGTTAATTTTATAACATTTTGGTTGTCTGAAAATGGTTTCAGAGTTTGCTTGTACTGAAAGACACTCTGTCACAACGGGTAGGTTGCCATTTGGCAGACTGGAAAAATTCCCCCAAAAACCAATTTGTAAGGGAAACAAACAGAAAAAAGCCTTTCAAAGATGATGACAAGCCGCAGTCAAAAAGTGAAGGTGCAAAAATCCCATTTATTGTCGTCGACCACAAGAACTGTTTACATCAAAAGAAAACTACAAAAACATCAAATAAAAATCATGAAAAGGAAAAAATATAACAAAAATATGTTTTCTACAAGGGAGGGTCAGCACAGCTCAGCATTATTATTATTAACATTATTATTATTATTATATCAGCATTAACTGGAACAGACCATTCCAGGCAATTAAATATTCATTCATATGTAAATGTATACAAAACACATCATCACTCACAAGTCCTGAAACAAAGAGGAATAACAGAAACACTGGTTTGGCCCAATTTTGTTCCACATTCCACACAGGCAAATAAATGGGCAGCATTCACTGTCCTCGGGTCCTTTCACCAAACATGAAGTACTGCAGGTGGTATAAGAAAAGAAAGCATAGCAAACACCAACAAATGTACATAAACTGAGTAAATTAATGTTAACGAGCTGCTAATGAGGTCGCTTTTTATAACTGTAACTCTAGTGTGTGCACCCACCAGTCTATAGTTAGCAGCTACCAGGCTACTCTTAACTGCATACTTATGGTAAATGTTGGTATTTTATGTTGGAGGCAAGGTGATCTACCACACACTCTAAGACAGGGGTGTCAAACTCAAATACACAATGGGCAAAAATTTAAAATTTGAATAAAATCGCGGGCCAACATTGAACAAATAAACCTTTTAATATATACCAAACATGTTTTGCTTTAACATTAAATATGGAACCAGCAACGCTTATAAACATACAATATATAACTAAATAGTGCAGACATGCAAAATCAAATTCCAAATAAAAAACACATCGTATGCCTCTTTTCTATTTGCATCCTTCTGATTTAAATATCAAAATAAACTTTTTCAACAGGTGAATAAATTCTGCCTTTCTTTTCGCCATTTTTGGGAAGGGGTAGCTCGGAGACAGCTCTAGCTTGAGGTTGCTATGACGACTGTCACAGAGGAGCGTTTCTGGGTCCTGTCCTGATTGACGCACCAAAACAACAGCAGGGCATTGTGGGATTTGTAGTATTAGCGGTAAATGCGCCGTATAATACCGGCGGGTCAGCTTTTATAGTACAATAATAAGATAATAATTTGGTATAGCCTCGCGGGCCAAATAAAATTACACTGCGGGCCAAATTTGGCCCGTGGGCCAGAGTTTGACACCCCTGCTCTAAGAAATCGTCTGTTCCTTTTTGCTCCTTGCTAACTAAGCTAGTTAGCGCATACATGTTCCCACCCTGTTCTCATGTTCCTGGCTTGCAAGCGTGTTAGCAGTTAACTAGATAACTAGTGGTTCACCAACTGGCCCTGCAAGTACCTCTGTGCTGCACACTTGGTTTATGGATGAATGAATAGATGAATTGCGGTGCCAGGTCTTGTTGTGAGCACAGGTGGAGCCATTGAAAGGCAATGGGGATTGCACAGGTTGTTTGAGGGTAAAGCCTCTGGGAAATGTACTGTATGTCATACAGCATGTATCATAACATAAGGCGTGATTCCACTGTTAGCATGATCATTGATTTCTATGTCAGTGTTATGAATGATCTAGCCACCCTAAAATGCAATTCTACAGTAAGATGCTCCATACTGTTGAAAAATACAGCATCTGATATGATGTAAGAAAACTAGAATAAATAGATTAAAAGAAGAACCCTTATTTAATACCAAGGGATGATAGTGCAGAATATTGAGATACATTAATTTCTCATGTTCTTCATCTACAATAGGATAAATGTTTGGTTGATGTGTATCCTGCTACACAACAGTGGGACATGATTGCTTCTCTCAGTACTGCTTCTTACCTCCACTGAGACATCAATTGTAAACGGATACAGTTGGTGTGAGGTCTATAGATTACAAAACGCTTCCTTTCTGACAATTAGAATTCAGAACAGCACAATCTGTCAGGAAAAGCCAGGTGTCAGAGAGGCTCCCAGCAGGACCGAGCTGTTGAGAGAGGGAGGAATATTTGCAGCAGTTCTCCGGTATTCCTAATAATCAATTTAGGCAAGCATGCTGCTGAAGGAAACAACAGATTAAGGAGAATCAAAGTGCTCTTTAACCCTTCTGGCAGCTTGTCCGTCTGGATCTGCGCTCATTAGTTTACAACACACTGTAACACAGACACGGCAGCACATAGTCACTCACATTTCCCAGTATAAATATCTCGAGAGTCTTCCTCACCGTACACAGTGCAGAGCCAGGTACTGCGTTATTTTAACATCACATTTTGGAAATGTTTCTCCAGTCCTCCTGCCCTCATTTCTTATTCTCATAATTGGTGTTTGCTGTGGTAGAGGTAAGAGAAGGCATTGGCAAATGCATCAACTGCATATACTTAAATAAAAAATACCTCAATTTTTACCTCCACTCTAAAAGGATTTTCTTTACAGTGCTCCAGCAGCTAAGAATCCTCAAGTGTAAAGTAAATGAAAATGGGGGTGGGAGTCTGGTTTTCACGCAGCCTCATTACACCAGATACAGTAGGGTCTTTGTCAAACAAAGTTTTCTGTTTATAGATGTTTTTCTGCCAGCAGAGATTTGATTCTAACAAAAATGTTGCAATTAAAGATTAAAGCTCTCTTTGTGATTTTTTTTTTATGGAACAGATGAAAGACAAAAGCTCTTATAGAGCAGCATCTTTTCAGGATGCTGTGCTCTCATTGGTGGATATAAATGATTGCAATTATTTTGTCTTTATTGGGGCAGTGTTAGACTCAAAGCCAATTGCCACTATTGTACCACTTAACTGTACATTTGATATCTTTTGGCCTTTTTTCCAACACTCTTACAAACACACCAAAATGAAACTAGGGTACCAAAGTACAAACCCCAGTGTTACATTTTGAAGATATAAAACATTGAAGATGATCTCTGAGTGAACTATGCTCCCCCCAGCCTCATTAGCTTCTCTGTTTTGACAGCATGTGTACTGTGAGAGAACACAAGCTTTAATGTGAGTTGGTAATTGTTTTTTAAACTTCTAGGCTGAACTGAAAATGACTCGCAAGGCGTTTTATGATGAGGATTTTTTAGACCCATTTTAATGGGTGAGTTTATGAACAGTTGGACTATATGTTGACAAAGTGTCAAGCTTAATATAAGAGAGCTGTATACTGCAGCAATAAAACAACAAACATTAAACAGGCTTCAGAACTCACCAACAACTGATTAAAGGTCATGTTACTATGAGCCAGAATGCAAATTATATCTAAAACCTTGCTATCAGAACATTTGCACTTACTGCTATCTTATGCACAATTATATTTTCTCTTCCTCAGTGCAGTGCTGAGAAAAACTGTTGTGTTGGACATTTTTCAGAAACAAATCAACAACTTGAATAAGAGTTGATATTATTGCAGTTTTTTTTTATTTCAGTCAGTATACTGCATTACACATCATGCAGCAGTTATCTATTTTTTTTTGTAGCAATTAAGGGGAAGTGAAACATGCAGCAATTATGATCCAACTGAGAAAAATTCACAGCTCTCTGGCTATATTGACTGTTTTTTCTTTGATTTATGAAATCAGTACTGTACAGTTTATCCTCATTAAGCAGTCCAAAGTCCATGCAGGAGAACTTTATATTTATTTTAAAAACATATATGGATTTAAACCTATATCTCTGACCAGGTTTATTTACAGTGTACCTATTAATATTTGAGGCTGTCCTCGGTCAACCCATTATTATGACTCATATTTATGTATACTGTCAGACATTACCCTCTAGTGGCTGGAGTAATTATAGCGGAAGTGAGGTCACAGAGTGTAAAAGCCAAGGCAGAAGTTAAGATACGGAGTATGGCAAAGTTTTTGTCCTCCGTTTACTTTACGTTATATGTTTTACATTATATTTCTTCTTCTTTATTTTTTTTCGGTTTATTACATGAGCTTTTTTGAAAAGTATATTTAGCCATGAAAGCCACAAAGTGAAAAATCAATAACACAGATCTTATGAACAAAAAAGTATGAAATATATTGTGAGCTTCACTCTAAGTCCTCCTTTGTGAGTGCTTTCTACTGGTAGTAGGAAAACAGCCTAAAAACATACAAAGACAGATGACAAGATGACTAAAATGCAAGAATGGCTGTGAAGTCTTTAAATGGGCTGATTCGTGTTCTAATGGTAAAACCTGTCAAGATGTGAAACCTTCAGTTATTGGCAGATAAACAAACTTGTTTAGATGGGGGAAAAACAAACTCTGTGCTCCCTCCTTGCTGGTACACAAGAACAGTAAACATATTCAGTTTGCTTTGCTCTGAAAGGGAAGGGTGTTTTTTTTGTTTGTATTTTTGTATGTAAATCCTCTCTGGAGTTTGGTCTGTATAATGTTTATATGAACGGAAAAACGAGATGCAGTTGATTTTGTTCCCTGCTATAAAAAAATCCTGGCACTGACAGATGACTGGCACAATCACTTGACTCCACAACAGGGTTAGGACCTCCCAGCTGAGTCACACATCACAGGACTCCCTGCAGTCATCCTCCACTGTCTCTTGATGTAGCATGAAGCACGCTTATCAAAAGGTTCACAAAGACTGAACAATAACAAAGATGTACAGTGATCTACATTTTCCTCTGAGAAATATACCAATTATAGCTAATGGCTATAATGTAAAGTTTTTGTTGTGATAAACTAAAAAGTGTAGAATATTAGGGGGAGGTTCTAATAGCTGAGGTGTGTTGATGCAGAATGATGAAGCTAGCTGGCTAACTTAAGCTTAGCGAAGGTTGCAGCTAGCTACTTGCTTTCCTCTGCCTTGCATCTCTGTTGGTTAATAGAAAGCAGTTGTTTGTTATACACCTCTGCTTTGTACTGTTACATAATTAGTTGTTGGATAAAATTAACACCATTTGTCATGATGTATAAGTTGGTAGGTCTATCATGGACCATGTTAGCTAGTGAAGTAATTTGGCAAGTTAGCCATATAACATATCCACTCAGTTAGTATTTTGTTAGCATTAACACTTGCAGGCAAGCTCAGGAAAAAGAACTTAGGCTTTCTTCCAATAGAACGAAAGTCAACTTGGTGTTGGTTGATCCCCAAAACCAAAAAAAGGTCCTTCTAGGAAACAAATCCATTGCCCATGTTGATCATATTTTACCCCAATGTCGGTCATTTTCCCATTCGGCTAGATTCCATGGACTTTTTGTTGACAGGTACATTTTTTACTTTAGGGAACTCCATTTCTCAGCTAATGTTCACTGCTTTTGTTCTGTTGGAGATGAAGAGGGGCAAGGCACTTGGGAGTGTACATAGCCTACTTGGCATTTGTTAAGTAACGATACAATCCATTGTCACATTGGCAGTACAAAGTGATCATATAAAAAGCTTCATATCATGCCTTTAATAAAGTCTCTTAGCTTCAGTATTTTGTTTGGAAGTGATTTCATAGTCAACATACATCTCTTTTTACATGTGCCAATGCCTTTTTGGGAAACCTTTTTAAATAGCATTCTAGCTCTTTTTACTTGGGATAAAATGACAGTGTAGGTAGGGACAAAGGGAGAGAAGATAATAAAATGCTTCAAAGGTTTTCGTCTATGTGTCATAACAATCCACAACCAGGATGCCCACAGTGAGACTCAACCAGGTGGTGTCAGAAATGGTCTTTATTAATCTTTACAATGTTGTGTTGGGTTTAAAATGTTGTTGTTTTTTAGTCTAGCAACCTTATCCTATACCTGTAGCTCCACGTCTACAATGCAAAGATGGGTTGATTTAATGTATTCCTCTCTGCCATGGTCCTCAAAACTTGAAGCAACATCCATAATTGGCAGAACCATTTGAA
Organism: Centropristis striata; assembly: GCF_030273125.1. NCBI lineage: Eukaryota > Metazoa > Chordata > Actinopteri > Perciformes > Serranidae > Centropristis > Centropristis striata. Next base: position 3,663,593 of record NC_081534.1, read on the forward strand.
AGCAAACAGCAGTGGAAGGTTGGTGTCCACTCTGCTCATTAGGAGGACAGACAGAATTGGAAGAGGTGACCCTTGACTGCTTTACTTTAAAGAAGACGCGCCAGTCAGACAAAACACAAGGTCCTCATTACTGACTCTGTTGTTAAAAAGCAACGCTTTCTCTCTCTGGTTGTCCCTAAAAGCCAGGAAAACCAGCAGAGTTTTGATTATCCAGTGAGCGGTGAAGAGAGTGCAGCAGAAAGAACAAAGAATCAGCAAAGTCTGATCTGAAGGCAAACGAGGCTCAAGATGAGCTGTTTGAGATAAGATCAAGTAGAAGATACTCAGCACCGATGTTTATGCTATTTTAGAGAGACGCAGAGAGAGAGAGGCTATTGTTGACACTCAGAAGACATGGAAAGAGAAATATGAGAAAAGGAAAGTTCATCAGATGTATAACCACTTTTTTATGCTTCTTTTCCTCTGGCAGAATGACCTGTTGCTATGGCAACAACACAGACCATATGTGTGAATATAAATACATTTCAGCCAGTGATTACTGTTGAAATCTAAATTGTCATCCAATTCATTTATGCCCCTTCCAGGCAAGATTTTCTCACAAAACAAAAAACATATTGGAAACCTACTACACAACAAATCTTTATTCTTTATTTCTTTAAATTTGTGTGAGCATCTGCAGTCCTTTTCCACACCCAACACACTGACACTCCTTTTGCTTTTGCCTTGCTACATGCTGAGATAAACCCCCTTAACAAGCAGCGACTGCCGGTTGGCCATTCATTAAGCTCCGACTGTGCCAAATATTGTTCAAACCCACAGCACTTTATTTAATAATCTATAATGGATCCAAAGGTTTCCAAGGTTACTAAATAAGACAGAAGTTTTGGTTAATTGTTTTTTTCTTCTTTCGGATGAAGACATTTTTGTGGCAATGGCACAAGGACTCCCTTCTTAATTTCTTCTTCAAAGCTGGGATGGTTGGTTGTTTACCAACTGGAGAGACAGCTGCCAATGAGTCCCAGACTTGAATTACAGGCAAAACTGGGAAATGTGGGCAGTGTTTTAGAGTCTGGAACCAGGCTAGGATCAAGTCTATGTTGAATATATTTCATTTGACATTGCCAGATGATTAGCAGATGATGATGATTTCAACAAAATCAACTAGAGAAAGAAAGGAGAGGGATTTAACTGCAAAGCTCCAGGCTTGGGCCACGTCAATCTGACCCTTTATGGTTCTGAGCTTAGTTTTAATAAGCCACACAGCATCTATAAAATAACACCAAGGTTAACAATGTAACCTTTTTAGCTAATAAAATAAGGTAAAGTAATGTTAAGCCGCAAATAACTTGGTTTGATAATATTAGCGTAAGTCAGCAACCTATGCTACCTTGTTAGCAAATTAACATTAGCTAAAATGATTACATTGCATTTTTTCTTGTTTGTTTAATAGCACTATTGTATTTATTTGTAGCCTATTGGTAACTTGAATTTTTGAACCATTGTGTAACGTAGCTAGCATCAGTATAGCAGCACCCCACAAGTGTGTTGAGCTTGCTAGCTAACTGCAAATAGCTTTATGTATTAATTTTCGCTAACATTATCAATAGCTTGCTAACAATTTTGGCATAACTAGCACCCATAGCTAACTCATAAGGTTAATAATGCTGAACATATTATACAAAGTGGCATCTACACATATAATACACTTATTAACAGTAAGCACGGTCAAAACCTGACAGATAACACATATTTAGCCTTAACATTAAACAAAAAATTTGATCAATCAGCTTTAATAATCCTACTCGTACTGTGGCATGGACATGATACAGTGTATTAAATATACAGTCAGTAGGCTATTTTGTTTATCGTAAATAAGTGCAATAAAACACTCATTGTGCAATGCAGTTTATAAAAGTTTGTTGCAAAAGAAGCCCAATAAATATGTTTTCCCACCATGATTCTGCTGCAGGACACTATTGACAAAAAGGGAAAACTGATTGTTAAGGGGTTAAGGATTGAGTTCCTTGCTCAAGAGAATGTCAAAAGAATTGATGGGATGAAAATAACAGTCTGACTCTCCACACACTAATGTCAAACCTCTTTATTGTTTGGGGATTTCAGATGGCACCTTTTTGGTCGTGAGCTTCGCCCTGAGCGTGAAGTTGAGACAACGCTTGGCCTTCGTTGCACTTACTCTGTTTGATCTTGCTGCGCTCTCCATCCACACTTTATGGTTCAATAATGCCAGAAACTCACCTGGGACCTGTAGCTACGTCTTCATGCTTATCAACAGTCCAAGCTGAAGGAAGCTGTATTGTGGAGTCCGCTCTGACCTTTCTATAGCAGTGTGTTTAGGAGGCAAGCTGCACAGCAGGTCTCAAAGGGGAAAACAACAACTTGGCATGGAACAGTGTGCACCCACAGCAGCATATTCAATGTGTCAAGAGTAAGCGGGCTCCAACCTCCTCTGGGTCTCACTTCCCTTCCTTTCCACAACCTACATCATTGCCGAATCCTCTCTGACTCTTTCTCCCGCCCAGTCTCTCAAAAAAAATTCTCCATTTCTTTCACTCAAAACCTCTGTTGTATAGCTTTATTTGGAGGTGAATGTAATAAAGTCCTATGTGTACAAAGTCAGTGGGAGGAAGTGGGTTATGTAAGTAGGAAGAAGAACTCTTTATCATGCTAATTTCCTGGTGACACTGCAGAAAAGCTTCAGGGCCCCCAGGATTCAATTTAGCTTGTGTTTTGACTGCTTGTATACACTTAGCTTTTTTTTCTTTTCATTATCATTATTTCCATGTCTTTTCCACTTTATTAGTCATTGGAAACGGCAGGGCATAACAAAGGGGAGGTTAAACACAGTGTCAGGAGCACTTTAATTTGCTGATTGGGACCACAAATGCCTTTTTGTTTTGCCAAAATACTGAGTGCATTTTCACCCACATTGCGTTACATCATGTTTCATTTCCACACAAGTCATACACATAGAAACTGAGCAAAATCTGTCAGTGTACAACTTCAACCTTACTACACACAAAATAAGCAGCATATTGTAGAAGCCTTATGAATATAAATATATCTGACTAGTAAGGGTTGACAGGTTGTATGATAAACCCTAAAGCGTAGTTTTAATAATCTGTCAGTGAGCTGTTATTTTGCATACTTAAAACATAGCATTATCAGTGCTTACAGTATTTTGCATGCTACATGCAATAGAAAATATGATGATGGGTGAAATGTACTGAATACATTGGGTGAAATAATACTGTTGATGAATGGGAAAATCTAAGTTTCAGAATAAAGGCTTTTATATTTTGTGTTATAGCTAGGCTACTATTATTCCCTTCATTATTTGATTCTTGAAATCGCTAAATAACTCATTTACATTTCTAATTTGTCAATAAGTAGTCCATCATTTAAACGTTGATGTCTAAACATCATACACTGATCTTGAGACTTTACATTAAAAATACACACCATGATTTTGGAAAATGCTGGAAAAAGAAAATGGTAATAATTGTTATCGTCCATTCAGTACGTTTATGTGTGAATCCTCAAGTCAAGCCTGATGGGACAGGTTAGGCCAGGTTTGAACATAAAGTATAAATAAATAAAATTCACAATATTAATATAATAAAAAAGAAAAGAAAATGATGGGCCTACAGTCGGGTTACATTTTGTTCAGTGCTGGGTATTTACGTGACAACGCATGAATGCAAGACAATGGCTATTTCATGTGGTAAATGTACATGTAGCCTGCTTCAGCTTACATCAAGTGTGTCAAACTCGGATCGGTTCAGACCATAGACTCATGGACCATGTTAGCTGGTGAAGTAATTTAGCAAGTTAGCCAATTAACATATCCACTCAGTTAGTATTTTGTTAGCATTGCAGGCAAGCTCAGGGAAAAAAAGGTAACTTAGGCTTTCTTCCAATAGAAGGAAAGTCAACTTGGTGTTGGTTGATCCCCAAAACCAAAAAAAAGGTCCTTCTAGGAAACAAATCCCTTGCCCATGTTGATCATATTTTACCCCAATGTCGGCCATTTTCCCATTTGGCTAGATTCCATGGACTTTTTGTTGGACGGGTAAATTTTTCACTTTAGGGGACTCCATTTCTCAGCTAATGTTCACTGCTTTTGTTCTGTTGGAGATGAAGAGGTTTGAACACAAAGTATAAATAAATAAAATACAAAAGTATAAATAAATAAAATACACAATATTAATATAATAAAAAAGAAAAGAAAATGATGGGCCTACAGTCGGGTTACATTTTGTTCAGTGCTGGGTATTTACGTGACAACGCATGAATGCAAGACATTGGCTATTTCATGTGGTAAATGTACATGTAGCCTGCTTCAGCTTACATCAAGTGTGTCAAACTCAGATCGGTTCAGACCATTGACTCTATAAAATAATGGTTCAGACATAAAACGCAGAATGTCTGTTGGGTTTGTTTTGGACTCGGGTCAGGTTCAGACAGAATAATAGGCCCTAAGCTGCACTGTAACGCGAATATTGGGAATTGGACACATAAAGAACAGCTGGTGGCACTAACTCGCCAGGACATTGCCATTAAAACATTGCAGAGTAAATGGGCGTAATGGCACAATGCAATATTGGGAATAATTATGTAAAAAAAAAACATGGTGTAAATATGGAAATATTATAGTCTCTGTGTTAGTTTTACTCATTGGACAATAAAAGTTAAAAAGCAAAGCAAAAGACTTGAATAAATAGCTGATTCTATTTATAAAAAATGTCTGAGTCTCTCAATAGAAACCCACAGAGCCAATAATTGCCATGTTCTTTGCTGGGAAGTTCCCATCAGTGACAGGCTAAAAAAATCTTAAAGCTGATGAATGCATCAGAGCCAAAGAACAGCACAGCCATTTCCATAGAGAATATATTGTTGTTCAGGGGAAACCACAGATTAAGAATAGGGATGTCTATGCTCTCTGAGCACAGTGTGTTGGTACACCTGTATACCATTTCCATATAGATTGCCTGTCCATCATTTCCATTTTGATATTGCAGGAGAGGCAGGACTGATAGAATGGACTGTGAAAAGAGCAGAGAGTAGGGAGACTTAGAGGCGACAATATGTGTTGGTATGTGATATGGGGAGAGAGAGAGAAGAGAGTGGGCAAGCATAAGCTATAATATCTACTTAGAAGGAAGCTAGGGTTGCATATTTCATGCTGTACCTTAAAAATATTCTGCCTCGATATGAATTCCAACCAACTGCCAAAGAAGGAGGGACAGGTCGAAATGTGTTCAGGTGCCACAGCCCTCAGCGACCCGGTACATTTCAAATGCCACAGAGCACGAGCATATGCATGCTAAGGGTTCGATGAGGTCACCAGTTTCATGACTATTGATTTTCATCTGCAGGGAATATAAGAAAAAATCTTTTTACAATCAAACTGAAATAGGAATATAAACCAGTGGTGGTGTTGTCGTTGTGCATAGTGCTCCATTAAGAAAAGAACATCAAACCAAAACATTTATGGACATATTTGCCTATGAATTTTGAGAAGTTGTGCTAGGAGATGTGCTGTTATAACCAGTAGTGCGCTACTGAGCATGTCATAACTTTGTAGTCTATGTATGAAGTGTTGGCTGTCTATTGGGATCAACATGGTCTCACAGAAATCCGTGAAATAGCCACGGATTTCGCTTAACTCAAAATCCGTGGAATAGCCACGGAATCACTCAAATTTCCGTGAAACTGACACGGATTTCGCTACAATGCAAGTTAATGACAGTCATATCCCGTGGCTATTCCAACATACAAAGTGCTTATGTACATTCACTGAGTGAAGATTCAGAAAATAATTTATGTATGTATTTCTCGCTAGAAATGTGATCAAAATCCATTTTTATGCAGAAACTAAGTCAAAATATTGATTTTTCACTAAAAATGAGAGAACTGTCCGCCATGTTTTTTGTTCTGACCGCTGGGACCTTGAAAGTCACGTGACTTGGAACAAACCAATAGCCACGGGATATGACTGTCATTAACTTGCATTGTAGCGAAATCCGTGTCAGTTTCACGGAAATTTGAGCGATTCCGTGGCTATTCCACGGATTTTGAGTTAAGCGAAATCCGTGGCTATTTTACGGATTTCTGTGAGACCAGGTTGATTGGGATTCAAGAAATGAAATTAATAGAATAAACATTCCTATTTATGTCAATGTAGGTGTCTAAATATTGTATAAACTTCCATATAAATGTTCTTTTTGAATTGGCAAGTTGTGGACTGAGATGAGGTTTAGCAGTATTAGTTAACAATGTGTTTGCTGCCTTGCTAGAGAGGAGTTAAGTAAATATGAACAGCTGTACACAAGTGTTTGTTATGATAACATTACTTATGATCAAAAATGAGCGAAGTGACAACTTTGCAAATGCAGTCACACATCAAGCAAGTGCAACCCCACAAGACATAGCAAGCCAGCTAATATTATCTACTAGTCCAACAGTAAGAAGGCCAGCTCTGTTAATGGCCTGTTCAGCTGTGGGAATTAAAACTTTTATACATTTTGCGTACCCAGAGACTGGAGACCACTGATATAGTTGACATGTTGTTATTTTTTGTGGTTATAAGTTTGACCAAATAAGTCAAAACATACACCAAGTACAGTACAGGCCAAAAGTTTGGACACACACCTTCTCATTCAATGCGTTTTCTTTATTTTCATGACTATTTACATTAGAGATTCTCACTGAAGGCATCAAATGAATATATATATAATATGAATGAACACATATGGAATTATGTACTTAACAAAAAAGTGTGAAATAACTGAAAACATATCTATTTTAGATTCCTCAAAGTAACCACCCTTTGCTTACTAGAATATAAGACATGTTTTCAGTTATTTCACACTTTTTTGTTAAGTACATAATTCCACGTGTTCATTAATAGTTTTGATGAATTTACAATGTCAATAGTCATGAAAATAAAGGAAACGCATTGAATGAGAAGGTGTGTCCAAACTTTTGGCCTGTACTGTATATAGATTTATTTTTTGTCAAAAATGTATTTTAATTTCAACTTCAAAGAAAAATATTTATATATAATATAATAATTTAGAGTCACAATGTGAAACCTCATTCATTTTTTTACCCAGCTTCATACTGGGTGTTCTTGAAAGCTTCCCTTCCTCTCACTATATTATCATATTATCAAGCTATTTCTGTTAAATTTGAAGCCAATAATGTGTCATTTTCCTCTTCCCTACATGCTGTTTTTCACTCCCTCTGCTCAGCTTCATTGTGAAAATAAAACGCATTGGTTCATGTGTGTCATTCATGAGAGGGCACCTTGTCCCCAGAACCAAGAGCCTCATTAAGAATCCAGCATTGACCCTCTGTCACCCCAATTATTGTATACATTAATCCCATCACTCTTCCCACTCACACACACATACACACACACCAAAGCTTCCCTGCATCGATGGCTAGCTGATTGTTTCTTTTGTGCTAAAATCAATCAGGGCACAGGGTTTATTTGCAGCTTCCACTAACTACACACTCTGTTAAAGTAATTGGACTTTGTTAATGAATGGTGTTGTGACTCTTATATGTGCACACATGACCATCAAGGCACACAGCACCTTCACAATAAAATGTTTTTCACACGTAAGATCACCAGAAAAACAGAGCCACTTTGTCCTTGGTCCACTTTATTTCTCCTGTACATCACTTCCTGCTTAGTCGCACTGCTTTTAATCTCAATTTCATGCCACTCAAACCCCTGTTGATAGAATAGTTGAATGCTGCTTCACACTCACTAAAGCAGTGAGTGAACATGATGCGCTCAAGGTTAAAGAAGTCATCTAAGCAACTTTCCCCCACACTTTTAGCTCATAAAAGCCCATCTTTCCCCTCTCTGATTCACATCTCTCTCGACAGTCAACAGGAAGACAGATTTTCAGTCCAAAAAATGAGCTGGAGAGAGACTTTCTCTTTAGAGGGTTTCAGAGTGCACAGTGGATGTGCCTGCTGCCAAATACTTCAGAGTAAATGGATCAAATTCTTATCTTGGAGGTTGGATAATTGTTCGCACTCCCCACTCGCTCTCTTGGGGTCACTCCTCAGCAAGCCTGTTGGAGATAATTGGCCTTTCTCTGTCTAATGAAGAACCAAACACAGAGGAGAGTGAGTTGTAGGTGCACATACAAATAAACACACCGCAAAGATTAAAAAAAAGAAGAAGAATGGGTTAAGTTTTCCATTACTGGATTTTAATTTGTAAAAACATAACTTGAAAGCATTCTCATTATACCTCTGTATTTGAATTCTAAGTAAGCTTTAATGATGGATTATAAAAGGGGTTTCTGCCTTTCTGTAACACAAAGAGGAAATAATGTATTCATGTAATTATTATTTGAAAGATAACAGAGGCTGCAACACTTTTTAATAACGGTCATTCTCACACAATGCAGTAGGCCTATAATTTTGCAGCATTTACCTATAAGAACATAAATGCTGCTTATTATTCCTGCTGTGTTTGAGCAAAGAGATAAAAAAATGACGTGTGTTATGCTGTGGTAGAGACTCTACTAAGTCCATGGGGATAGACAAGACAGCGTGTTGGTTTGCAGATAGAAAAGTCACTTAAAGGTCACAGCTTCACGGCACCTGCTGCATAAAAAACACATCTAGGAAACGTTGCTAACAAACTGAAGAGAGATATCAGTGTTAGAACGCACTGCAGGAAGACCTTGGATGGATGACGACAGCTGACAATTAAGAGTTTTTAAAGAAACTCTCCTGCATAGTGCTGCTTTTACTTGCTTTTATGGCTGCAAACCATTAACGTCAATCGCCTAATTTGTCTTCTTTCTTGTTGGAGACTAAGGAGCTGAAAAGGTTGCGTGTCAGGGTATGAATGAACACTTAAATTAATGGAAAAGATCCTCCTCAGTTCAAAAATAATGCTTTTCATCTTGAGTCTTTTCTTACAGTACCACTTTTAATCAGTGAGGAATGGTTCGCCATGATGACAGAGTTAAATACATATTTGTTTGACATAAAGAAATATGTCATTGAGTGTACTTTCACGTTTTGCAGAATTTTTCAAGATTGTAATGTATCCTCATGAACGCTTTGTATGATATTGTTATGAAGTATGACTATTCTATTTAATGTATGTATGTAATGTATGTATGTAATGTATGTTCTATTTAATGTTAATCTTTAAGCACCAAAACTGCGTTAGAAAATTGATCAGTGTTTGGGTTACGATAACTTCTTCCATACGTTACTACTGGATGCAGTGATATGGGTGAAGTCATTTTACAGGTTTACTTAATGTAACAATGCTGACTTTTGGTTTCATAGTGGACTTCGATCTTGGAAAACTGATGGCTGTCCCATCAACGTGGCTAAACAAACCGTGGCCTAAAAAGGCCTAAACCAGACTGTAACATTAAAAAAGTCTAAACTTTCCGCACGGACTTGACAAAAGTGACGCGCGCGAACAGAAATTTGGCGGAACTGTCTTTTGGGATTTTGTTTCCGCCCGTCAGGAATTATTTGACACACAGCTAAAGTAACCTTGACAGTTAGCCTTTTAGCCCTGGAGCAGGCTAGTTCAGTGGTGTAAGTTACCATGGTTACTGAGCGGGGAGTCACATAAGCCACTTTAATGAACGCATCTGTGTCGCCTTTAAGGCTTTTTGTAATGTTTACTCTAGATAATTTATTGGTATTTAATTTAAGTTAGAAACAAGAGGTGGATGATTACTTGAAGTTTACAAATTTATTTTGTAAATATATTATTTGTTTACTTAATATTATGATGTCACATCCTGTTTAGTCACTTCCTCTGGGATCAACCCCTATTTAGTCACTTCCTGTTTAGTTACTTCTGTTTGACTGGAACAAAGGAAGGCAGACATGTGTTGCATGAATCTGCACATCCACTCTGAAGCATCATAGAGGCAATGCCGTAAGTTTGATTTGCATTTGACATGTTTATATATAAGCAGTGATTTCATAAATTAATGTATTTGATAAATTAAGTTAAAAGTGTTTTCATTTACAATTATATACAAGCAGGCAGCAATATGTATCATGTTTACAGCTTTGTTTGTTGTAATGTTTAAGTTAAAATATGTTTTGTATCGCTTTATTTGTCTCAGTTTCTCAGTTTTTATACTATGTCACTTTACTTTCCCACTTTCTCCTTTCCTCCTGTCATCATTTATACAGCCACTAGAGGTCGCCACCAAAGAACAAAGTCAAAATTAAGCATGAACAGCAGCACTTCCAGGCTCACGATTATGCTGGTTATCTATGAATTACAGTGCTACTTTCCGTAACTTAAACTACAAACACTGAGTGAGAACAGCCTGAATATTGCCATTTTTGTCTGGTCATAGGGTTGAATAAGCCTGCAAGCGGCTGCAGATATAAATGCTGGTAGTTTATAAATACATTTTGCACTTACACATGCTAATTATCTCATTGATAAATGGATATGGGTCTTCATAGTAAGCCATCAGTAAACATTATCTGCATTTTTGAACGTTAGTAAATAATGTATTATCATTTCTTACAAAAGCCCAAAAGTTGAGAATAAATTCGAAGGTGATAGTGAGGTCAGACCACACAATATCTTTTCCTTTTGAAATGGGCACTGTGTCATATTAGGCGATCACAGTCATAAATTCTTACCGTGACTTGGCAGACCACATGTTGGACCTTGACCAATCACAGCTGTACAGGGACTAACTCCTCTGTTCCACACAAGGTCACTCCTTTTTGCTTCGTCATGTTTGAACTCGTGTGTAGGTGGATCCTGGCACACGTTTGCAAATTGTCCATTGGTGGGATCTACCTAATGAACAAAGAGCCATCATATTTGGGACAATGTGTTTTTATTTTGTTTTTTCCTATAATTTATCAGACTTTGACTTTACTGAGTTGCATCCGTGCAAATCAAAAGTGGTAAAAGATACCTGAAACCTCGAGCACAGAGCAGACTTGTCAGTCCAGACTATAGCGTCGTAGCAGATTGACACTTCTCATTCTGATAGACTTTCAGGACTTTTGTAATCCCTTGATTTCTCTTTAGCACCATGATGAGGTTAAACCAGGCGGCAACCAGGAACCAGGAAGTGCCTTAAGCTGCATTCTAAGCTGCATTCTACCGAAAAATATGGTCTCAATTGCTACTAAAAAATCTTCTTCAAGGCCCTTAAATGGCGCCATTTAGAAGAAAATAGAAGACAAAGATTTATATGATTTAGGGCATGGCTGCCTTTGATTGACAGGTCACTAACAATGCATATCCAACACTGTGTCATATATATATATACATATATATATATATATATATATATATATATATATATATATATATATATAATTTTGTTCAGTAAAAATGTCTTGTTCAGCAGACAGTCGCTGTTAATTTCTTTTAGGTATGTAAATTTTTTTTTTTATGCTAGCCAAAATTAACATCCCCATTAATGCTACAGTTAATGCTAAAATGAATTAGCAGCGATTTTTCAGGTTGAGGTGTAGAGAGGCATGTAGTCAGTGATCAGATCAGACCCTCTCCTCCACAGTCCAGATATGGTCTGCTTCCTGTTTCAGAAAACAAGTTGGTGACACAAGATGGTGAGGAGTGTAAAGCTGAACTCGATGCCTCAAACGGGCAGTCCACAAACCATCGGTGGTCATGGTGACTACGTCCATTATTTATACAGTCCATGGGTTAAACCTTCTTTTGAATGGATTGGCCTGGAAATTGGTGCAGATTTTCATGGTTCCCTGGTGTAATGACCAACTGTCGTTCGGATGGTGGTTCCCCTAATTTGTCAATGACTTTGAAAAACTGCTGACATTCCCGCTGGCCTAATTTGGGCTTTTTATTTAGTGCTATTCTGCTAATGTGAACATGCTAAGCTAAGAGCATGAACATGGAAAACATTGTACCTGCTTAACATTGGCATATAAGCATTTTTCTTTAGCGTGTTAGCACACTTAAGTGTTTGTAGCTCAAACCTCCAGTTAATGTAATTACAGCCTCGAAGCTAACTTATGACTGAGCAGTGCATTGAGATATTGGACTCTTGTATAGTCATTTAATGGGTATTTTCACATGTATAAAATACAATACTTTCTTAACAGAATGTAGGGTACATAACATAGACACTTCTTTTTTGTTACAGTGTGAAATTATTGAGGGCATTAGTGGACGAATTTACACTCAGACAGACAGTCATTATAAAGGGAAGTGATTTGCAATTTTGGCCTATTTAGTTCTACCAATCTCCACTGAAAATACACCGTCTGCTGCTGTGTTTACTCATTTAGCCAAGTATAGTGTTTATTCAGGGCTGAAGCATGAAAATATGAACAGATTTCTACAAACAAGGGCATTAAAAGCCATTCCGTTCTGTCACTTTCCCTCACTAATTACAAACACAAGTAACAGGTAATAAGCCTTGAATAATATGTGAGGTCTCCTCGACAAACCCATTGTCTCACCTGTTTTCGTCCTGGCACATCGCACATCCCCTCATGGATGTAACTGAATATTCACTTGACTGCAGCGATTAAAAGAAGGCCCTATTTCTGGATAGGAGGAGACGCCAAACACGAGGAAAAACAAAACATTAAGCATTCATCTTCCGATCCCAATTTGTCATGGTAAGAGGGAGCGGGGGAAGAAAGGGAGCGCCGGCAGCAGACTGTAAAGTGAACGGGTGAAAGGAAGTGTGGGGGATCTGCTCGGCTGTGACATGCTGACTAGTTGTGTCAGAAATCGCAGCTGTTGGTCCTAATTACCAAACTGTTATGGCAAAGCAAGCGAGGAACTTTAGGGAGCTGGAGAGTGTGTATGTGGGAAAGAGTGTCTGGTGAATAGATGGAGCTTAGAGATCCATTATTCACATTAAGCTCCCTTTATAAAAACAAGTCTGAGTCTCTTGAAGGAAAAATGCAATTATTCATTATCGCAGATTCATCCAAAATTCAACAAAGCCGCTGACCCGTGCAGTGAAGCTCTGTTTTCATGAGAGAAAACCAAATAGCTTTTTTTTTTTTTTTATCCACTTGTAGTTTCATCCGTAAGGAAGAAGACTGTGCCACAAAACATTTTCTTCCTGTCTGAAAGCAATGTGCGTCAATTTCATATCAGGAAGTTCACAGGTTGATGGCGATATGATTCCACACATGATTACCTTTGGCTGTTTGAGAGAGCGCCCCGGGCCTATCACTGCAGATCAAGAAGAAGCAGTGAGGGGTGGTCTTCAGTGAAGCCTGAGTGTTGGTGGCTGATAAGGTGACACGTCGTGGTGCCCTCAGGAGCATCCTCTCTCCTTCCACACACACACACACACTCACACAAACACCCACACACTCCATGCTCCTGCTTATCTCCGAGGAACGAGAGCCCCCCTCTCCAACCGCACAATCGTTCTGCCTTCCCCTTCTCTTTATCTCCTCACAGTCATTTATTTGGGAGATGGAATCAGAGCAGCTCCCACAGCTAACATGCTGTAGCTCTGGAGACGTATAAAAAGAGAGTGAAACGAGGGAGAACGGAGCATGTGGAAGCTTTTGCTGGTGAGAAAGGAGGTCAGAGCTAGGTATGGCTGAGAGGTGAAAGCAGTAAAATGAGGGATTGAAGAGAGTACATAGAAAAGGAAGTGGATGAGAGAGGATACAGAGACTTGCAAGCTATTATCCGCATCTCCTTCTTTTTGAATTTAATTTAGTACGGAGAAGGGGTGAGACAACATGCACTGTAAAAAAGGCTTATACAGAGACGAGGTGAAAGTAGTGAGGCATCGGAAAAGTGTGGATAAGAGGAAGAAAAGAGCTGTAGGATTAAACTTCAGGAAAGAGGGCTTGACAGTATAGAGAGAGAAAATGCAGAGTCACACCAGAGAACAATGGCACATGGGAGAAGACACCATGCTGAATCTATCTGTGGGTGCACATGGGGGCAAAGAGGTGGAATTAGCTTTAAAAAAAAAAAGAGTAATATATGAGAGGCTGTATCCGAGGAGAGTTGGGCTTTCTCCAGGAAATACAGCCCAGACTTATATGTCATTTTTTCCCCATTTGGCCTATACTTTTGTGCAGACTCGCCTCCCTTAGGCAGCCTTAGCTGCCTGATGAAATCTCACGCTTCTGTCATCGACTGACACACAGCTTATAGGAAGTGACCATAAGAAGTTATGAGAAGATATTGTGCATTCTAATATCAGAGGAGCTGCCATTAAGTATCTACCCGGTTCCTAATTAAGTTGTTAAGATGAACCTGCACTCAATTTCACAAGTGAAGGATTCATTTGCAAAATCAGAAATTTGGAATATGTTTTTTTTTTTCATAAATAATGTTTTTCTTTTACTTTTATTGTGCACTATCAGTCAATCAGTCAAATCAGTGCTCTTGGTTTCTCGATTGTATCTATTTTATGCAAACCAGCTTCTCTTTCAAGCATTATCTTGTTCAGATCATTTCACTCATGGCCACTTTTTCAAACAGTAATAGTACTTTTATTGTAGAGCCGTGTAGCTGTGCGCCAGCGCAGGAGTGCCTCAAAGCTGTATTTTTCTGCATACTCTCTGGAGGATTTTAAACTCATTTTACGAAATCTGGAGAGATTGTCTGTGGGGGTCTGCTCTTGTTTTTCTAGATAGTTTTAAACTACTGCCATGACACTTTGCACTTGTTACTTTTATGGACTGTGTTCTGTTTTGAATGTCCTGTTCTATGTAACTATGTGTTGTTTTGCTATATGTTGTATGTTAATCAGGTCTCTCTTTAGAATGAGACCCTGTGTCTCAATGAGATTACCTGTATAAATAAAGGTTAAAAAAATAAAAATAAAATTCTAATGGCCAGCAGGGGGCCATTCCATTTGCAGAAAGAAGTCAGATCATATAGAAGTCTATGAGAATTGACTCTACTTTTCACTTGATTCATTACACATTTTCCAAATTATTTCCTGGTTTCAATGGCTAGTTTAAAGACTTCTTTAATAAAGTGTGATGTTTATTTTATGTTAATTATGGTCCCATTTAAGTGGACACTGGATCCTGCTTGCTGTTTCCCCTTATTCCTAGTCTTTGTGCTAAGCTAAGCTAACCAGCTGTTAGCTGTAATTTCATATTTACTGTAAAAACCAAACTCATTTAACTGTCAGAAAAATGTGGAACTATTCCTTTAATGCGAGTGTCATGTGCAACTGATTTTGGCTTCTTGGCTCAAGCTGTAATTTTGGGATGAGGTGAGAGAAAAGTAAACTTTAAATAATGCTAATTAGTATGTCAGATGCCAACATAGTAACCCTGCGTTCAGTCTTAATAGAGGGGGAGCAGGTCCTCCCACCAGCTCAGAGGGGGATTTGACTCGAATGGTGCAGCCGTCTCTGTCACGCCCAAAGCAGAACTATGACTAAATAAGTTGATGGGTTTTCTGAAATTAGAGAAGATCAAATGCACAGTGGGGGGTTCACTAATTCTTTAAGCCATGGGAGCATATTTCCTTCTAAAAAAATTCTCTCTCTCTCTCTCCCACCTAATTGTGCAAATTTTTAAATACAGCTTTCAGAGTCTGCAAATTTATTTTATTCCTATATGCTAAAAATTATAGGTGGCATTTAAAGGTCTTGCTATATTATATTTAATCGTTCACTCTCTGTTGTGTTGCTTGCCATCTAATTTGCTTGCAAAGCCATTCTTTTTTTTCTTTTTTTGTAATCATAATGGCTCCTTATGCTTTATGTGCCTGTAAATGGTGGTTGAGAAGAAACAGCTGATAAGTTGGTTGGAAGGAAGATGAGAGAGAAATAAGTGAGAAAATTATGGGTTTTTTCTAAAATGCAAATGTCCTTTATCACTGCAAATGATTTTGTTAAATGGTGCTCTGTCACTTTCATGCATATGAAACGTCCTCGCCATCTGACATCTTGGTTTACTAACTCAAAAGTAAAAAAAAAAAAAATCCCCTTCTTAATGAGGCTTAGTTTCTTTGGGAACTTCTTTTTTTTTTTGGCTCCCACGCTCCCTTTGGTGCTTTTCTTTTAAAACACCATATCGCCTCTAAAGTATCTTTTAGTGCCATGGTCCCCCTCAGTGAAACACTAGAGACTTTCTGGCTCATTCTGCTCAGTTCTTATCAAAACAGCTGCTGTGAACCTCATTTCAAGGGCACAGTATTTGGGCATTAATTATCTTTGTATTTATTTTTTCATGAAGAGCAGTGGCAGGATCATTAGTGAGATATTATGCTGTCTGTGAGTGATTAGAAGAGGTCGCTGAGATGGATGTTACACCAAGGTTACTCTTTTCATTTTTATTTTTTGTCATTTATAAAAGTGGAAGTCAAGAGCAGAAGTGAAAACCTACCAAAAGGTGATTTCGTATCCTTAACTAAGAATTAAAGGCTGTGGGTTTATAATATGTTTGGTTACTTTTACATTAAATTATTATGGCCATATAGCTTGACTGCAGTAGTGCAACAGGAAAGCAATGAGAGTGATGCAACAAACTATAACAGAACAACAAAAAGTGAATACACAGCATCTTTGTTGAGCGACAATATATTCAGCAACTGTTTGCTGTTTGCAGATCAGGTCTACAGATCTACATTGTTCTGGACAAAATATGCATAGTGTGCAAATGTGCTGTGTTGGCTCCCCATGTTATTAGATTTAGTGGGAAGATATGCAAGTTTACATAAATAGCTCTTCATGCTGGCTCTTCCACATACAGATTATGTTTACATCTTTGCAGTTCAAGGAAGTTTAGGTCTTCAAAATTCACTTCACTGAATGAACTTATGGGGAGGGATGACTAAATAGGACGGGGCACAGGCCCAGGGGCCCAAAGTGTCAGGGACCCCCAGACCTTGACAATCAAAGAAACACATAGCGACCAGGAAAAGACTCAAAATAATCACACAATTACAAAGAGACACGTAAAGACCACAAAGAGAGCAAAATGACAACAAAGAGATGCAAAACAACTGCAAAAAGAATCATAATGCCCATTTGAAGGAGCCAAATTACCACAGAGTCACACAAAATACTACAAAAAGGGAACAACAACAACAACAGAAAAAATGAATACAAAAAATTAAAACATTGTTTTAATCAAAATGCATTTTATTGCAAATAATATATATTTTGTAACTTCTAAGGAAATAAATAAATGTTGACTTGTCTTTTAATTCAAACAGAACTGTTGAAACAAGTTGTAGGAAGCCTCATAGTAGTTTCTGTGGTTCTGTTGCAAATTAAAATAGTCTAATTGTTCCTTCCTCTTTTATAAGTCCTTTATAAGTTGCCTTCTCTGGGGAAAGATGAACAACATGCTTCTGTTCTGGCCCCCTCAAAATCCAATTTCTGCCTACACCACTGAACTGATACCAAACCACTACAAAGACACACAAAACAACTACAAAGAGACTCAAAAGGACCACAAAGAGACACAAACAGCAACACAATGAGACTAAACAACCAGAAAATCTCTGTCTGTGCCCAGGAGCCTATTGTCTCACAACCCTCCCATGGTCTCACATTACCTGCTTTGTCGGAACAGCAAATATTTAAAGCACTGTCATAAAATGACAGGAGTGACCTCCCTTGTCTAGTTCCAACCTTTAAGACACAAGGCTGTGGACTTCCACAACGTATGTGCAGGGATGAGGAATGTACCATATTTCTGTAATGCATGCATATGACATTTTGTATTCTCTGGTTTATTAGTCTTTATGACAGTCTCTCCCCAGCTATGCATCAAGAACAGCTTCTACATTCTCAGTAAAAGAATTAGATGATTCAATCGCCCCTTTATGAATTAAACATCCATTGAGGAATAACGAGCTGCATGTTTTCAGAA
The DNA here is from genome assembly GCF_030273125.1 of Centropristis striata. Lineage (NCBI taxonomy): Eukaryota > Metazoa > Chordata > Actinopteri > Perciformes > Serranidae > Centropristis > Centropristis striata. Next base: position 3,681,470 of record NC_081534.1, read on the forward strand.
TGTGCCTACGATGCACAAAGGCCATATTAAAATGATATGCATTATGCTTAATGTACTCTTTATACTATGTGTGAAAGTCTTTAGAAGTCAAACAATCATGTAGAATGTGTGAAACATTTGCATTTTTGTACTTTCATGATTTACTTCTGCAACCTTGAAAGGAGTTATAACTTATTTTTATGGTAATCTCTCCCACTTTCACGTTTTAGGGGGAAAGTCACATGCACTGGGACACACACAAACACTGCACACTAACAAACAAACACACACACACCATAAGCTCTGACTGACAGCAGAGAGGTTATGAATCCAGGCACTGGAGGAAGTGTGCCTATTTTTTTTTACTCCTGCAGGGTAGAAAGAGGGAATGATGAAAGCAGAGTCGTGTACCTGTGGGAGGTCAATATCGACACAACCCCAGCTCGGAAAATGACTGGCCCGAGGAGCAGAGTAGTTGTTCAGGGAGAGGCCAGATTGAGTACATGGCAGCACTGTAACAGTAATACTGTTCCAAGCCTGAAGGCTCCCGGTCACTGCCATCACTCCTCCAAGGATTCCCGCTGAAGGTGCTTTGCTGTTTCACGGGGCAGCAGAAATGTAACTATGATAGCTGTTTACAGATTTGAGTCGGAGACAGATAGATACAGAAAAGTTTTAGAGCTAGAAGCTTACATAAAAATAAAAAATAAAAACCTCTTGCGTCCTTGTTGCGGGTATTTTTCTGCCACTATGTTGCCGGCCAGAGCTGGCATCAGTCAGCTCAGCTGGGCCAGCACAGCAGGATGGTCCGTCTGAAGGTAGCAGGAGGCTTACAAATCTGACTGTAAACTATGACACCAGGAACTCGAGACCAGCCAAAGCGCCTAAAGACAGTGTTCCCACTGAAAAGTTTGTAAAGAAGAAACACGGCCAAGTATGCTGCTGTATACAAATTTCTGCAAACTTGCTGCAGTTTCTTATGTTTACACCAATGGGGGCAATTGCATATTGAATGAATCAAACAAAAACAGACACAGAAAAAAAGCATTTTGAAAACAGCACAATGGTTCCAGTAAAAAAAAAAACAGTAAATTGACACATCTGACACCTAACCTGCTGATGCAGCTGTGTTTTCCTGGGTGACAACAATTAGCCTATAAAATGCTCCTACTATTAAAACCATCGTAAATGGTAAATGGACCTGCACTTATATAGCATTTTTCTATTTCCTTTACGACCACTGAAAGCACTTTACACTACACACTGCGCTCATTCACCCATTCACACGCACACACATTCATACTGGTGGCAGAGGCTACCCTAAACGGGGCCACCTGCCACCATTGGGAATTCATTCACACCCCAATGAATGAAGCATCGGGGTGTGAATGAATCCAGCAATTTGGGGTTCAGTATCTTGCGCAAGGATACTTCGACATGGTCAGGGATCGAACCACCGGCCCTCCGATTGGTGGGCAACCCACTCTACCAACTGGGCCACAGCCGCCCGTCTGACTGTCAGTCATGTGACCACCAAGTGGCTCCCTCTGGGTCTAAAAAGTGAAGCCAATGTGGATGTGTACCGGCTGCAAAAAGTCTATGACAAAATGAACCATCTTCTTGATTTATTTCCTCTGAAAAAATATCCTAATGACTTTATGGTCTCAATCACGAGTTTCTTCTTCAACACAGCATCATATTATGGATGCTTTATCCTCTATTTTACTTTAAATTGGAGCATCATTTACAGAGTTTGTGTTAGGGCATGGCTTCCTTGTGATTGACTAGTGGCTACGATGTTAGACAGTGTGTTTTAACAGACGATTTTAAAATCAACCCCGTACTCAGATCTCTTCTCTGGCTCCATGTTGCATACAGGATCCAGTTTAAGATTCTCACTCTTACCTACAGCGCTCTGCACGATCTGGCCCCGAGATCTGTGACTGAGCTACTTCACCCATATCCCTCTGCTAGCTCCCTCAGATCAAACACGTTAAATTTATTGTCAGTCCCACGAACCCGCCTTAGGACTCGAGCCTTTGAGTCCATAGCACCCAAACTCTGGAACGCTCTGGCTGCACCCTGACGGTCTGCGGTATCTGTGGATTCTTTTAAATGTCAACTTAAGACATATCTGTTTAGACAGGCATTTCGTTGACTATATGTAGCTGGTTAACTAGACGTCTAGGTTTTAATTGTGTTTTCCTGTTGTTTTATGCCCTTGTAAAGGACTTTGTGACTTTTTGCCTGTGAAAAGCGCTTTATAAATAAATGATAATAACTTACTTTTTTATGTTTATGGAAGTTAATTAGTATTTTTAAAGCCTAAAAATGTCTTGTTTAGTGTTCGTTTGTACTAAACAACACTCTAAGGAGTCAGCTGCTCATTTTGAGTTACGGCTGCACCTTGCCATCTCAGTTAGCTAGCTAGCGCTGGCATTAGCTGGTGATTTAGTGTTGCTCCCTAGCTCTACCCTCTTGTCCAAACATCATCACTCACACAGCCATTCCTGCAGCTCTGTCAGGCTGTACTCATAGGCAGAGGAGTGCTCAATCCTAAACTTTCACACAATGACAATGCTCTCTCTCTCTCTCTCTCTCTCTCTCTCTCGCTCTCTCTCTCTCTCTCTCTCTCTCTCTCTCTCTCTCTCTCTCTCTCCAAATGTATTTTTGTAGCAAGTAATCAATCCACCAACACAAAATCTGGGATCAGACTTCACAGCAGTCAAAAGATTTATTACAAGTACATAACAGCAGGAACAGAGCAGAAAGTTATAGTTTACGGAAAGGACAACGTCATTTTTCACTTCATTGGCTCTGCTGCCCACAGTTGTAGTGTGATTTCAAATTATTTGCCCAAAACTGAAATATCTCTTTAATCCATCCATCCGGTGGGGAGGAACTTGTGAACACAACATGACATTCTGTAAAAAACCTCAGGGCGCCATATTTATTATCGTAGCCCTGCAGAAAAAAATACGCTGCTCCTCAGTATATTTCAGTTGCTCGGTAGGGTGTGCTTTTGGTTTGATGTATCCATTAAAAAGCACCTCATGTTCCATGCTTGTCTCTACCACACACACTGACCCACACACTGAGATGATGCAGGGGTAACAGGTCAGCCTTAAAGTGGATGCTGCTGGTTTTTTTCACTTGTAGAGCAACACTGTCTGAGTGTGCATTGTACCAAGCAATCAGTTCACATGGTGTTGCTGCTGCTGCACACACACAAAATCCAAAAACAGCACACACGACTATGAAATACAAAGAAATAGACATGCAACTGTGCTTGTAGAGAGATGAGCACATAGGAGCGAAACAAAAATAATGTGGGCTTCACCGCCATTAAAATGTCACCCAATATGAGTCCCCTGGGAGTCTTTCTGCTGTCTTTAATGCCCACGAAGTGATGGTATGTTCCCCTCATGGATCTCCACCTCCATGTCTTATACTGATTTATATGACTTTTTCTGCATGTTGACCATTCAGGGTATTGATCGGGCTAACAGGCAGAGAAAGACAGCTACAGGCGAGTACTGTACCTGCTATTGATCAGCAACAGCAGCAACACACTAAAAAATAAAAAACATTCCTGTAAATGTCAAAATCATTTCTCTACAGTATGTGGGTGGTTGCATCTGTTTGTATGGACAAAAACAAATCCAAACATCTTCCCCCAAAACTTCTCTGCTTGTAGGTGTGAAAGTGTATGTGTTGTGCTATTAGATGATTGGTGTGTGTATGTGTAAGTTTTCGAGGTCGTATTTTTCTCTGTGTGCATACAGTATGCACGGAATGCAAACATGATTTTTTTTTATGTTTAGCTCTGTGCGTGTATGTATGCTTCTGTGTGTGCGGTTTCCCTGAATTCATGAATTCAGAATGAACGCTGGAGGCCACACACCCTTCAAGTTAGCGCGCAACTCAACAGCAGAGCATGTTTACCCACACAAATATACAGGACTGTCTGCACCACCACTGGAATACTTAATATGAGAGAGTTAACTTGAGATTAACAAGCCTTCTTTTCCCAAAATATATAAAATATGTGCAATGTGCAATTACCCAAGCGGGACTATCTTTAAGATCATATATAGAGACACACGCACAAACATGCAGTTGATGTGGTCTTCACTTGACATCATGAATAAATCACATCCCCCAGATAGGAATAAACACAACCAAAGCCTTGCTTCTTCCTTAAAGCATTACAGGGAGTTCACATGCCCGAAGACATTTAAAAAATTGAGTCCCTGCGTCATTATCAATGACGTTGCCACTCTGGAAGGCACAGATCAACAATGGGACCTACTGTTGCCATGGTAAAATATTGAGCTTTACGATCTGCTGTAATAGCGGCTATTATGATGGAGGGCAGAGAAAAAGGGGGGATGTTATTTTGAAGAGCCAGTATCGGATCACAGGGTGATGTCATTGTGTCAAAGTGAGAATGTCTGCTCTAACAGTTCATCAGTGTTAAGTTGTTCATATTAGTGTTCATTGTGATACACTAGACCAGGCATTTTCAAACGATTCCTGAAAGGGCCATGCTGCTGCAGATTTTTGTTCCAACCAATCAAGAACACACCTGATTCGACTGATCAGCTGTTTGAACCCTGAGATCAGTTGATTCCATGACTCGTGCATGTTGTGCTTCTGCTTGGTTGAAAGGAAAACCTGCAGCCACATGGCCCTTTCAGGAATAGTTTGGACATGCCTGTACTAGACCATGAGATTCTTCTAAGCCATCTTAGTGTTTGGGTTAATATATCAGGCCCTGCACTCAAATGGTTTAAATTCAGCTCACATCATTCTTCTCAGGAATGCCACAGGGTCCTATTCTGGGTCCAGTCCTTTCTCTTTATATGATCACATTGGGTCATCTATCCACTGTCAGCTCTGTTAAATTTATGCTAAATTGATGCAACATTTATGCAAATGTATGCTCTTACATCTTTGAGTCACTCATCAGCATAGGGAAATCAACCAGTCTCTTCCAGACTCTTTATGTGGTCAAGTTTTTTTTTTTTTAAATAGAAACATCAGAATAATCACAGAGGTAAAGGTGAAGAAGATGAACGCCAGAAATCCCAGACAAGTAATCTCCGCATCCATGTCTAATACAGGGGCAGAGAAGTCTGGAGGAATTGAACACAGATTCGATTCATGGATCTTCTCTGTTGGGCATCCTGCTGGCCGGTGTGTAGGTGTTGGATGGCGAGCTGAGCGACCTCAGTGCCCACGGCAGTTACAGGCAGGATGTTGTTGTTTCCTTTTTTTTCTATTTGTCTCAAGACTTGGCTGGGTCCTCAGGAGGTGGATGGTGCTGTAAAACCCGGTGAGTCTTTTTATGTTTGTCAATCTCGCAGCCATTTTCTGCTTTATGATGAATATGCACAAGCTGAAGGAGATGGTAGGGATTGCATCTCACTGGAGTTTCCTCTGATGATTTCATGTGAACAATTAGATTCATTGATTTATTGATTGATTGATTGATAATGGAAAAACACAGTGTTTCTTATCACTGTTATGCAGATGAAACCCTGTTATACACACCACCATCCCCTGTGACCCCAGTAACCAAACCTGATTGCCTTTTCTAATTTAAATCAAAGAGTGGATGTGTGAAAACTGTCAGAAGCTCAACAATTAAATAAACAAGGAACCAACCTGGTCTCACAGAAATCCGTGAAATAGCCACGGATTTCGCTTAACTCAAAATCCGTGGAATAGCCACGGAATCGCTCAAATTTCCGTGAAACTGACACGGATTTCGCTACAATGCAAGTTAATGACAGTCATATCCCGTGGCTATTGGTTTGTTCCAAGTCACGTGACTTTCAAGGTCCCAGCGGTCAGAACAAAAAACATGGCAGACAGTTCTCTCATTTTTTAGTGAAAAATCAATATTTTGACTTAGTTTCTGCATAAAAATGGATTTTGATCACATTTGTAGCGAGAAATATATGTTTTATTTTCTAAATATTCACTCAGTGAATGTACATAATCACTTTGTATGTTGGAATAGCCACGGGATATATGTCATTAACTTGCATTGTAGCGAAATCCGTGTCAGTTTCACGGAAATTTGAGCGAATCCGTGGCTATTCCACGGATTTTGAGTTAAGCGAAATCCGTGGCTATTTCACGGATTTCTGTGAGATCATGTTGCAAGGAACACATATTCGGCCACGCTGGGAAACTGTACTCTACATAGCTACACATGCTACACCCCCTCTTTGACTTGAGCCTTATTTTTAAGAGCAGTTCAAGAAAGATTTTTCCTGCAGCTAAGATCCATCTCCAAAAATACATTCTTTCCTGTCTTTCAGGGACATGGAGAAGGTCAAACTTTTTTTAATATAAATTCAACACTTGACAACTGCAACTCTGCATTCTCTCCCTGCTGAATGCAACCTTCAGGCCTTCAGCCGGTGCAGAAACCAGGTGGCAGGTGTCACAGTCCAACTCAGACTCTTTGTAAAGACTGATCCGACTTCAATACAAACTAGAAATATATCTTTTTTACTTGCCTAGTTTACTTCCATGTAATTATCAAGTGGTAGAATAAAGAAGAATCCGATTAGAGATACAGCAGATAAAATATTCTATGGGATACTAAACAGGATGGCAGTCTGGCAATTGGAACGCACAGCATGTTTTTCCTTTTTCATTGTCAGCTCGTCTTTTAAACTTTCATTCCCTGTGTTCAGGGATTTACCCTTGGTTCCTTTTGTTTGGCATCCTCTTGTGTTTGCATTCCTGGAGTTTTGTATTTATTTGTGTTCAACCTGCCTGCCTTTGGACTCTCTACTTGTAAGTCTTTTGTTGCATTAAAATATTGAACTTTTGATGCTCATCACTTTTTCTGTATTTGGGTCCAAACCTGCATTGCTGAGACTCTTATGCTTTTTAAAGGCTGTTTTGTATAACACTGTATTGGTTTCCTACATATTCTAAACTTGATTTAAAAAAATGATAATTTTTTATTTCAATCAATCAAACTTTATTTATATAGCACTTTTCATACATATAAATGCAACTCAAAGTGCTTTACAAAAGCATATTTAAAGCACATCTTGAACTGGACCCATAATATTTAATAGCTCTCTTATCACCATATAATCATAGTCTTAGCTCCTCTAACCACACAAAGGTAATACCTCTCAGGGTATTCCTTTTATAATACCCAGAACCTCAACAAACAATAAAAGCACAAAAGCAATATGGATATGAGGGCGTGGACAGGCTGGCTGTCACAATGTATACATATAGGATATAATATAGATCTTATATCATAAGATCATAGCATGGAAACATACACCGGACAGTAAAGGAGAAAGACTGTCTACTGTCTGAGGACAGTAGTGAAGTACTAAAAATGTACATGCACAAAGTGACACTCCATTTATGCTGTATATGGGAAAACTCAGTTTTGCCTGGAAAATAAAAAAACACAACCTTTTATATTCACAACTGTCACAACATTGAAGGTGAGAGGAGGAGATGTGAGTCAGAGCCTGTCTGTGTTCCCCAAGACAGGAAGAATACTACCCACTTTATTATGCTTTCGATGTAGAACGCGAGTGGTGCAACATTATCCTACAGATTTCATCAAACAACATGTCAAGGAAAATGACATGTCTTGGGGCATGAACTAGGTGCCTCAAGGTGAAATCATTCGATAATGAACATAGAGTATGTGGTTGTTGGGGGATAGATTCATCATATACCTTATTGCTTTTAAACTGGGTAATATACATGAATTTGGATTAAATAAAATATTCCAAATGTGTTTTGAGATGATAGTACTCTTAACCATATTGAGTTTCAGTAATTATTTTATAGCTTTTATGCTTTTGTGTGTGTCTCTCCTGCGTGCCTTTTTTGCACAAACACACCAAACTCAATTCCTGCCCCCCATTATCTATAATTGGAAAACAAATAAAAAGCAATATTACTTCTTCATGGACGACACAGAAATATATATTTTCTTGGTCCAAATTGCTGTGAGGTTCAACGCACCATGCATCTATTACAACTGCCTCCGGAGTTTGAGCACACACAGTGTAAACAGACAATCACAGGCAGAGTGTTCTCAGGTAATTTGCAGAAGCTATTTGTCTCGGTGCAAAGGCTACAGAGAGTTTGGTTTCTGAGTGTGGGGGCAGAGGGATGGCAGAGAGCCAGGAAAAGCCGCTTTCCGACTCAAAGTGGGAGGCTGGATTTACTTAAAGCAGCACTGCAGACACAGATAGGATAAACTGATTCACTTATCACCGTATGTAAATGCCGTTTGCCCACCACTCAAAGTGTCATTTAGCATTTAGACACATCTCCCAGGGGTTTTTATTCAAAGTTTACTCAGGTCAGCATGCTCTGGTACTTTTTTCCTCCTGTGATAGTTGGTTTGGCCGCCAGTGAATCATCCTCATGTGAACACAGAGCAGCCATCAACCTAACACCTACTCATGCAAGGCAGAATAAAAAGAAATTAACCCTCCGCATGTAAAGCAGTGTCTGATGGACAGGCAGAAAAAATAGACAGAAAAGACTTCCAACTGTTTTTGTTTTGTGGACTTAAGTATATGGTGCTTGATGTTCTTGAACAGTCAACAGACAGGATATTAGTGACGTAGATACAAAGTGTGATACATTCAACTGTCCTGATGTTTGAAACAAGACTTTAAGTCTGCAGCCTGCCCTCATACCTAAACAAAAGCATAGGTTGTTTGCTATGACCCCTAAAACAACATTTATTCATTAATTTATTAATTTATTCATTCATTCATTCATGCATTCTCCTTAACCGATTATCCGAACTTGGGACGCGGGGGGCTGGAGCTGATCCCAGCTGACATTGGGTGAGAGGCGGGGTACACCCTGGACAGGTCTCTAGACCAGCTATTCTCAACCTTGGGGTCAGGACCCCAATTGGGGTCGCAAGATGATTTCTGGGGGTCGCCAAATTATTTTGGAAGTCAGCTCTGTCTCCACTGTGTTAAAGTGTTTTAGTCTTTTTGGTCACTTAATGTCTTTTTTTGTCATTTTGTTTCCTTTTTTTGGTCATTTTGTGTCTTTTTTTTAGTCAATTTGTGTCTTTTTTGGTCTTTTTGTGTCTTTTTTGGTCATTTTGTGTCTTTTTTTGGTCATTTTGTGTCTTTTTTGGTCAATTTGTGTCTTTTTTTGGTCGTTTTGTGTTTTTTTTGGTCATTTTGTTTACTTTTTTTGGTCATTTTGTTTCTTTTTTGGGTGATCTGAACTGTGCGTGAGATTGTGTTCAGTGAGCGGGGGTCACAAACAACATGCATGTTAAATTGGGGGTCGCGGCTCAAAAAGGTTGAGAACTACTGCTCTCGACTATCACAGGACAGACACATAGAGACAGACAACCATTCACGCTCTCATTCACTCCTATGGTCAATTTAGAGTCACCAATAAAACCTAAGCTGCATGTTTTTGGACTATGGGAGGAAGCCGGAGGAGCTGGAGGGAACCCACGCTGACAGGGGGAGAACATGCAAACTCCACACAGAAGAGCCACAGGCAGGAGTCGAACCGACGACCCTCTTGCTGTGAGGCCACTACACCACCACATAGCCCCATTGTGAAATGGTTGCGTGGTGGCACTTTTAAACACTTCCATTTCACAACATTAACACCACTTTAACTTCGATTTATGGTTAAGTAAGGCAGTAAATTACATAGTTACGTATGTGACATTGTACATAACGTGGCTATGAACTGACATAGTTACGTACATAGGTTAACATAACTCAGAGCTGACTTCTGGTTTCACACAAACAAACAGTTGTCTCCTTGGTGGATTAAATGTTAATTGTCTATTTAACATTGTGAAAAGGTGGCTGTTTTAACCATGTGGTTAACGTTGTAAAACAGAAGTACTTGATTAGGTTTAGGAAAAGATATGATTGGGTTGAAATAAGTATGTTTGTTACATACCTAAGTGAGTGATATAGTTACATATATGATGTACGTGATGAAATATGTAACGTGGTTTTGTACGTAACGTTGTTAGGTTCGTAGGTATATAGTGTATATATGGTAAAATATCTCAGCGCTTAGTTTGGCCCACACAGGACAAAAAGCTGTGTTTGTTTGTTTGTTTGATCTTTATATTACGTCACTTGACTTCCTCTTTTTCTTCTGTCATAATTACTACCACCACTAGAGGTCGCTGCCTGACCATAAACGTAAAATCGGTCGCAGGTAACTGCTTGTATGGACGTCAAGCCATAGACTCACTCCATCATTTATGGTGTGGAAAGTGTCTGTTTTTTTGTTGAATAAGATCTAATAGGTTGTTTTTTCTTTGCAAAGTGCTAACTTTACAAGACATTCAGTAGGTCATTGCTGTCTCCATGGCTAAGAACTTCACTTTGATGATATATCAGAAAAAAAAATTCTAAAAATACAAATTTCTGTGTTAACATGCTAACAATTAGTAATTTGTGCATTGCAGACAGTTGTGAATCAGATTAGTTTTGCAGGTATTTGGTCATGAACCAAAGTATTGGACAAAATTTAGACCACCAAATCTATTACAATTCATTGTGAGGAGGACATGACTGTCTGAACAAAAACTGTTACAGAAACTGACAATGTCTTTTGTTCGGAGATAGAATAATCTTATCACAGCTGCTGTTGCTCACGTATTGTGCGCTTCCTTCCTCCTTCCGTGCTGCGTCACCTTAAAGACCTCTATTCTGATCAGATGAGCAGGCTGTAACGGAAGGCTTTTCTGCTGGGAAAGAAGACGAAACGTAATAGATTGCATTCTCTTAGCTCTATATGACCTTGTTATTTTACTTAGACCTACAATAGAGTATGGTGAATGCTTCTTTATATAGAAATTCAAGTTTGCGTTGTAAAAAAGAGAGAGGTCAGCAGCACCACTGCAAAGCTGTCAGCAGTGGAAAATCTTATTCTCAGAGCAGGATATAAATCAAAGACGTCATTGTAGTGGCTCGGTACTGATCTGTATGTGTACCTGTGAGTGTGCCTGTGCAAACTCTTTGAGGTATTCCCCTCTTTTTAAAGACTCATGTTGTTTGTCCTGCTCCTTACTTTACAGATTCTTGATGTATAATCCCAAAAGGTCTCTTTTTGATGCACATGATGATCAAGACGATGATAAGCTGTGTGACATTCACCGGTTGAGCAAAGAGCTGCATCTCAAGCAGCCAAAGATTCTGTGTTGTGAATGTAATGTGAAATACATATAAAAGAGAGGCAGTGTTGGTAGGGTCGATTTTGAGCTGTATATAAGAACTCAAATATCCATGCCTTATCCTTCTTAGTGAAGTGTAAATGACAATGAATCGGCCATTTTTGTTCAAATGTATTCAAAACATGATGATTGAGTAGAAGCTTAAAAATGCTGAATACTGATTTTTCATTAATACTTGTCACAACGATCTCTGCAGGCTGTGGCAGACAGCATTGGGGAAAATGTCTAATCTCCAAGACTCGCTTTTTATTAATAGGTCTCATTTTATGAAATACGGGAATGAAATGACATGCATTCACAGTCGCTAATCATGGCTTTCCCTGAAAGGTCTGCAGGGGAATTTAAGAATATCACATTAAATGGAAATTGGATTACCTTTTAGCTTTCATGTCCTTTCCATGCATGGTTCATTTCATTTAGCTGTCTCTCTGATGACACAGATGGGAAAACAGTGTTTTTAATCCTTCGAGAGAACAGAACACATCAAAACATGAAAAAGTCAAAAGAAAGGGGAAGTCAAAAGTTTATTCTTCTAAACAGATGTATCACAGGAAGCAGTGAAATAACTTTAAATATGCAAAAAATCATTCACTTTTTGATACGAGGGTACAAAGAGCAATTTCATGTGGAAATGTTTGGTATAATGAGTTGTTGATAGACAGTAATTTAAATGGAAAAACTCATTTAATGAAATATGCCCAAGGCTAGATTATGAAATGAAATCTTTCTGTGAAAGCTGTTTCTTCCTGTTTGGACAGATCTGTTTTCTATCTGCAGAAATTCTGTCAGACCTGCTTTGTGTTGAGAAACAACACGATGCAAATTTTCTTTACAAAGGAAGATGCCGTTTCTCGACTGCCTCCTTCCAAGCCAATTAAAATATTACTGTAAGTACAGTAGATCGGCACAGCGGAGGCTTAGTTGTCCGCTACAGGCAAATATAAGAGAAAAAAACAAACAAGCATAGAACAAGTTGGTTCATTATCTAAAACAATACATAATCTTGCCTTACCAGACCTCACCTCCCTGCCCTCTTCTGGGCCTGTTTACTCAGCTCGGTGACGACTGAGAACCACTTCCAAATCAATTAACTTTGAGAACCACAATGAGGCATGAGGTGCAGCAAAACCAGTGGCATTGATGATGAGAGACGGTCAGGCAATTTGCCACTTGTGTGGTCTTTAATAGTGCAGTGTAATGATTATAAAGGAGAAATAAGGCAATTTGTATTCCCTGTTAAAGTAGGGAAGAGATGCAGTACGTGGCAAACGCAATCACTAACTGTGTGTATACAATAATGCAGCGGTTCCAAAACTTTTTAAGCCGTGCACCCCCTTCTATGTCCCAACCGTGTTGACGCACCCCCAATCCCCCACACCTTAAAAAAAAAAAAAAATGCAATACGCTTTTTTATAGCCATATTAAAGGCGGCATGTTTAATCATGCCCAAGTGACCAGAACACACATATAATTAAATAATCACCATCATAACATTTGATGGCATTTGAATTCATCTGAAACACAGTTTCAATATAATGCAACAAAGTAATGCCCAAGCTTCCACTTTTAAGAGCAAAGAGGATGATGACAGGCTCAGGATCAGAGGCAGAAAGCACATAAGTTGGGAAAATGTTATAATATTTTGAGCCGCGTTGAACAAAAATTGCAGCAAATTTAAATGAGCGTGGAGCTAAACAACCCGTCATCATAACACAGGCTGGAAAAATGGAAGAAGATAACTTCTTCTACGCTTCATTTTAAGATGAAGTGCATTTTAAACAGCCTGCATTTATTAATTAATTAATATTACAGTTTTTGATTTTACATTTTACAAAGGAAATGTTTATTTACACGTCTTTATTGTGTGGGGAAAAAAATGTAATTGTGTAATTATCAGACCGCCGTTACATTTTTCATCTTGTGCACCCCCTTTGGGAATCCCTGCAATAAGGAATTAAAAAAGATTTTTAAAGTGCAGCTTTATATGTCGCTTACAAATATCACTTTATATACAGGTATACACAGGGCACTGTCCATACAAGCGGACTTCTTTTTGCAACCAGTGGAGTCGCCCCCTGCTGGCCTTTGGAAAGAATGCAGCTTTAAGACACTTTTGCATTGGCTTCATTTTCTGACCCAGAGCTATCGCCTTGGTACACCACTAAATCTAAAAGGACTAAAAGTATTCATGTTTTCTCCATGTGCTGAAAACCCGCTCAAATGAGCATTGCAACAAGATCACTTTTTTTTTTTTCGCTTGCCAAAACTTTGTCCCCCATCTGTCTCACAGATGAAAAATAACAAAAAAAATGAAGGCACTTAGAAAGAATACTCAGGCAAAATCCTTTTTTCCACTTCAATTGAAATAACAAAAGAAACTATTTAAACCAGAGTATAAACAGGATTAACAGAACATTTTACGTAGCTTATATTTGTAATGCGTGTCATTTGTGTGGGCAGCCCTTGTAATCAAATATAACGTTTCTGTACAGTGGCATGTGAGTCATGGTTCATTCATGTCACCCCTTCTGCCATTAATGTGACAATCATCATCCGTCTAATTAACACCTTCATACACATCCTCTAATGCTTGACATTTTCTTCGTAGTGATTTTCTGATTAGCTCTATTTATTTGGGTGTCTAAGTGTCATGATCGCTCCAACACTTTCAACTATATTATACAACGGATTAGAGCTGGCTAAGTGGAGACTTAATCAGGAGCCTGTGACAGTTATTTAAAGCAAAAAATCTATGTACTTTACAGCTTCAGCACTGTTGTGACATACTCTTTGTTTTATGTGTTCGTCTTCATTATAATTTATTTTCTTGCTCACACATCCAGAATGTTAACCATCTGGTTTTTTCTATAATCCTCTCCTTCCTATTTATATCTTCACACATTCAACACACGCGTAACGCAAAGAGCTCCACATTCACACATGATCTGTGCACAGAAACAACTTAGTTTATGTGCTAACAAAAGCTTTTAAACAGGGTCTTGGGGCTATATCAATTATAGTGACAAACATCGGATAGTGATAAAAAAGTCTTTCATCTATTTTTTAAATTGTTTTTTTGCTTTTTTATCCCGCAAATGTACTCACCAATCCTGTTCCCAAGAGAGGTAGTCACAATTGATTGAATACTATTGACTGCATGAAGAGCCTATACTAAAATATAAATGTTGTGTTGACAGTGTGGCAAACAAGTGTTGATGAAATTATCCATCTTATTCTTGCGGTGCTACTGTAGAAATGGGTGTAACTTCTGGTGAGATAGCTTTAGTTTGTCCCAGTGGCTAACCATGGCGGCTAACGACCAACGGAAAAAAGTAATTCACCTTCAATTTAGCATGTACTGCTTTGTTTTATGACGGATATTTCAAGAGATAGTTTGGAATTTTTTGTCGTATATAATGGAAAAAGAGGCTGGAATACCAGCATGAAAGCTAAGCAATACTGCTGTAGACGGGGCAGCTAAAGAGAACTGGAACCCAGTTCATTCCTATGAAAGTTGTTCAGTTGAGGCCAACTTTTAGTCATTCATTCAACCGCTTATCTAATCTCACGTCATGGGTTGGCTGGAGCCGATCCCAGCTGACATTAGGGGATTGGCGGGGTTCACCCTGGAGAGGTCTCCAGACTATCACAGGGCTGACACATAGAGACAGACACCATTCACGCTCTGTTTCACACCTACGGGCAATTTGGAGTCACCAATTAAAACTAAGCTTCAAGTTTTTGGACTGTGGGAGGAAGCCGTAGGACCCGGAGAGAACCCACGCTGACACAGGGAGGACATGCAAACTCCACACAGAAGAGCCATAAGTGGGATTCGAACGTGCGACCTTCTTGCCCCTGAGCCAATTTCCATATATAAAATTAACCAGATCTTCCGCATCTGTGGGTTTTATCTTATGGTCCTAACTGGCTACTTGCTGTTTGGTGCTCCGCTAATTTGAATGGGAATAAAAATGATTTAACTGTACAGCTCTTCCAGACTTTCCAAATATTATTGGACCGAATTAATCTGTTTCTGATAATGAAAAATGTAATTTCCACAAATAAACAGCTGTCTTTTCCCAATGTAAACCCATGGGGAAAAGTATTTTTGGGTAAAGTGTCATCACCTGAAGCCTTAATTCAACAGTTTGGCCTCTACAAAAATTGGCTTCAAAGTCCGGGCAGCAGTAAAAAACATATTTTAGACACATAAAATAGACCTAATCAATCAATATCACTCATAGTCTACACTGTGTTGAGGATATTTTCACTAAAATTTACCCTCCAGTCATACTACAGCCTTTCTCTTCTTACATGTTTTTTTTCCATGGAACACTTGGTGCTGGTAACATGACGCACCAGAAGCCTATAATTCACACACAGTATCATAGTGCCGAGGAATAAGGTGAATATAAGGTTTTATTATAATGCATTTTCATTTTATTGTTACTGTAAGACATCAAAATATAATGAATGAAAGGAAGCATGCATCACCACAAACTGCAGAAACCAAAAAGCCGTAACCAAAAGCTTATGGCTATTGCAGCAGGTCACATTTGATTTTACAGCTTTTTAAACTGTTGCATCCTCCCTTTGTTATATTCATACACATACAGCATATGGCGACAGACTAGACGGAGAAGGTAATAAAATCACATGATAAAAAATGTTAAGGTTAGCGTTTGACAACAAAGAACAAAGAGCAGGGTTGTAAAATACAGCAGGATCCACATGGCGACATATGGTATCCACATGCATACACACATAACCTCATAAACTCAAACAATAAAGCAGAGCGCTGTGGGAATCGTCTTCAATTTCTCCTGTGGCGCCGGTTACATTTGTTAAACAGAGAAGTCTCTATTGCACATCATGATTATTTTCCATCTTATCTCCCTTCCTTCCAGCCAGCCAGCCTCCGTTTCACCACCGTTTTCTTTGTTTTCCCCACTAATCACAGCTACAGGTAAAAGAAGATGTGTAATAGTGAAGGCTGTTGTGTTGAGGCAATCTGTACAAACCAGTTGACTCGGCTGTTTTGACTAGAGATGACGCCGATCGATCGGCAACTGATCGGATCGGCCCGATATGATAAAAAAAACGATCGATCGAAAAATCAGATCAAAGGTTAAAATCACCGATCTGATCGCATTATACGTACATGTGCTTTACACGTTTTTGTTATGGTGTGATATACATTCTGGATCCAAAGGTGACGGTAGTGTGCCGAAACGCTGCCGCTTTAAAACGAAGAAGAAGAAGTGTTGTGTTGTGGTCACGCAGCCTGCATGCACCCACAAACACCCACAACATGTCTGAAATATGGAACTTTTTCAAGTGAGTTCGATGTCACACACGCTAGCAGCAATTTATGAATGAATGAATGAATGCTTTATTTCGGTTACAAAAAACAACAAAAGAAGACAAAAAAATAAAATCATGTTTTCACAAAAGAATCCATCACACAGCAACCGAAAAAGGAACAGGCTGAAGCCCCAAGGCTTATTTTTGCCTCTCCTGTACCATCTACATGCATATACATTACATTATATACATTACATTAACTGAGTAATTCACATTGTTACAAAACACATGATATCTTAAACAGAAAAATCAAATTCAATCAAATTTCATTGTAACCCTTGATAATTTTAGATTTTAAAGTCTTCTTGAAAACTAACATAGAATTACACATCTTTATTTCATCATTTAGTCCATTCCATAATTTTACAAGCGTTTAGACATTTAGAGAAATGTTAGTGTGAGAGTGAGCAATAATAATATGTTGAGTTTGTTTAGCCAGTTAAATAGGCTCAATTTTTATTTGGATTTTATTTAATATGATATATGCAACAATAGAGCCATTTAATTGGAAAGTGTCAATAAATGAGTGAACTTTCAACATGAAGCTCTTGTCTGGTCTTGACTGCCCTATAGAGGCCACGTTGGCATATTGTTTTCCACATTGCCACTGCAGCTATGAAGGAATATTAAAGTTACTGCTATGCAATAAATAAAGGTCCATCTAGGTAATCTAGTAGTATCTAGTAAATAAATGATTACAAGGTTAACATAAATGAAAGACTATAGGTCTGTGCATGAGTGGATGAATTGATGGGGGGGGAAACAAGAGTAAAATATAAATATTAATATTGAATATAATTATATTTGGCCCGCGAGGAAATACCAAATGACAACCAGAGCTGGCCCCCCGGTATTATACAGCGCAAATAACACTACAAAACCAGAATGCTCTGCTGGTGTTTTGGCTTGAACACAGTAGATCAGTGTGTAGCAAACTGAGCAACAATTAAAGTTGTCTTTATGCACTTTTTCTTGCTAGTCCAAGGCTTGAATGGTTGCACATTCATTGAAGGATATTATTATTAGTCATTTGGTTTATTATTGTTATTTTATTCTTACATTTATTTTTAGCCTGTGGAAAAAGATTACTGTTAAATTTAAATTTAAAGAAGGCTGCATATAAAATAAAGGGATATAGGATTTTTATTTAAATTTTATTTAAGAAATGAATGCCATTGATATGTTTGTTTGTTTTATTTGATATTCGATTTTGCATGTTTGCAATATTAACTTATATCAAGCTTTGCTTGTTCCATTTAGTTTGAACTTGTTTAGGTCCATTTTTTCAATAAATATCAATGTTGGCCCGCGACTTTGTCCAAGATTAAAATTTTGGCCCACTGTGTATTTGAGTTTGACACCCCTGCTTTAGGTGATCGGTGATCGGTATCGGTCCCAAAAAACCTGATCGGACCATCTCTAGTTTTGACTCAAATCTGTTTTACTGTCTCTGTATTTCTCACAAATGCTCCTCGCAGAATCATAGATGAACTATCTCCATCACACACACACATACAATATACAGCCAGTTCATTGTAAAGCTACACACACAGCTCCGAGGGTGCAGAGGGAAGTAGGGAAATGGCATCAGTTGGAGTAGAATGGCAGGTCATTACCTGAACCAGTGAAACATGCACCCAGGCTCTGCTGCTCTGACCTGCCTCGGCAAAGCAGCAGACAGCAGTGTTATCACATACTCCATCGCCCAACCTTACTAGGACCATCTGGGGACCGCATGCATGTGTGCGTTAGTGTTTGTGTGTTGTGCCTGTGTGTTTATGTCTTAAGGTCGGCCTTGAGACATACACACACTTACCTTAGCAGGCGACTGTGGAGAGGACGGGGCAGAGCTGAGGTGGTAGTCTTGACCTTGGTGCTTCTCAGTAGAGTTTCATTATGAGCAGGGCTTCAGTGTTCACACGGTGTGATGCCTTTCCGCCTCTGTGTTATGACCTTCGTGAATGCTGCAGATGAAAAGCATGAAAGTGGGGAATTGGTGCACGATGTGTGATTACAGTCTAGAAAAGGGCATTACCTTTGTTTTAAAGCCTTGGCCAATTACCTTCATGGATGCGAGTGTGATGGCTGACAGTGCTAGGAAAAACAATCTTTTCAAAGCTGGGCTGAGGATTGACGGCTCTGTTGTTGTCATTTCAGCAGTACAGCATGTACTCAAGAAAATAATAGAGGAATTTTCTCCAGTCTAAAGTCTTTAAAAGGCATTTTAAAGGTGAGATGATTGATGTTAGACAGGGTCAAAATCCACAGTCCTCGGTTTTCAATAATTTATTCTTAAGTTCACTTATTCATTGTTTTCTGTTACTGCAACAAACCTATATGCAACTCAGCTCAGTCCAAGGACATGCATAGAAGAAATGTGACTACTGAAGTCTCATATTATGTCAATATTTTATATTTTTTCCAGCAGTTGTTTTTGTTGAGTACTTTTACTTTGATGATCTCAATACTGTTCGATGTTTTATTTTGTTGCCACTGTTTTTAAATTATTTTATGTTTTCTTGTACAGTGACCTTGGGTGTTTTGAAAGGCACTTATAAATAAAATTGATTATTATTATTATTATTTTTATTTTATTTCTTTAAATTTTTTTAATTTTAATTTTAACTTTAATTTTTTTAAAATTTTTATTATTATTATTATTATTAAATGTGAAATTACTAGGAAAACCCCAACATTTTTTCTTTGTTTTTCGGAGCTTCCATACCATGAATGAAGGCATCAATGTAACATATGTTGAATGGTTGTCATGTCAAAATAAGAGACGGATCTCCCCTCAAAAACGACCCCATAGGTTGTTTGTACAGGCAGCAAAATACGACCCATATTTACATTTTAGATTGTCCTCCGTCGCCCTCTAGAGGCCGTTATAATGATGACTGGCAACGATTCAAAGCATAAATGGCAGAATTCATGCTCGGGCAGGTGGATGGGATGAACAAACGTCAGAATTTGATGATTAAAACATAAGGAGCTCATGATTTGTGCAGCAAATTTTTACTTCACAATGTCACTTCCGAGGCCATGTCGTCCTTGTGAGGCATGAGTTCAGTCTTGTATTGTGTTGTGTTTAATCTACATAGTTGCACATGTTTGTATTGGATTTAATAATAAAGCTTGAAATGCTTTTTGTTCACAACACAAGAATAAAACCACTGTTTTCAAAATTCTCTGTACAACAGAAAAGCACCAGCACACTTCACTCAATGCTACCTCAAGCTTTTATTATCAGTTTTTCAACCCAACACAGGTCTTCCTCAGGCAAAGAATTAGGGTCAAACGTTGCTAATAAAAACTGAAGAGCGCTCCGACTCCACTGTGTGGGTGATTTTCTGTTTTATTCATGTTGATCTTTTGCCTTTCAATGTTGCTGTCCATGGTGCTGAAACAGTGTCTTACTTTAGCATTGTGTTTCTATTCTCTGTCTACACGGCATGTGCATAAATATGCTAATCTAATTTACGTTATAATTAAGACGGGGCATCTTGTCCTGTCACGCCTCTTAGAAAAGATCAAGGAAGAACTATTTTATGTATGCAGGTCAGCGTGTCAGCATTAAACAACATAACCATATTACAGTCAACCACACCTGTTCTTTTTCTAACGGTTGTAAGCCTCATTAATATTTATTAAAAGATGAGTGTGATAAAGGATAAAGAAGACGATTGAGTGGGTTTAAGGCAAAAAGAAAGAAAGAAAAACAGAAAAAGAATAAATAAAGAAAGTTGTGAAGAAGCTGTTAACTCTCATTTCTCTGCACTCTCTCCATGACTAAGCACATCTTTGAAGAGGATGGTGCTGATTTCACATTCAGAATAAAATAGTCTCTTTATTGCTTGAGAAGACTTTGAAAAGAATGAGATTTTGGTTGTAGTTATGGAGACGAGACAGTGGGAAATTGGTATTTCTAAATCATAAGAAAGCTGCACAGCGAGTGTTTGTTTCTAGATAAGTTATTATTTTTTTGTTCTTCTTCTAACTACTTTCAGCTCACATTTAAAAGAACAGAGCATTCAATTTATCTAGCAATGACCTTTCTTAATGCAGAATGTTTGGATGCCGTTTCAGATGGTTAAGTTTTTGCGATGCCTTATCACACTGCGAAAAAAAACAAATTGGTAGGATAAAACAAATGGCTTTTTTAATCTCACATAAAAGGGGGCCTAAAATTACCACATAAAAACTAAAGATACATTTTAATTTCAGCCACTTTGGTCAAAGCAAAAATGGAATTAATCACTATGGCTGCTATATAATCATGTTAGCTTATTTAAAAAGTGTATGTATAATATATATTTAAGGTGGTCTCATACCAAAAAGTTATTTTTTAACAGCTGACCATACATTTATGTTAATTTGCCAATACAGAAAATTCTAACAGAATACTGTAACACTGTAATATACAACATAATAAGCACATTATGTTTATACAACTATTGACTTTGTAGTTGCACCTGCATTTGATTGTAAGAAATGAAAGAAATGGAGCTTGCTGCATCAAATTGTTTCTGATTGGAAATGCAATCATCAGTTACTTCATAATTGCATTTTTGTGCCGTTCCGGTCAAAATAGAATAATGTGTATCAGTGCGTGCATACATTAGGGCTAAATTACCATGAGAGCTGCGGCTTGCTCTTCACCAGGTAAAGTGTTAATTACAGGAGAATGAAAGAAATGCTCCCAGGGGCCCTTGCTGAATGGAGTTTCATGGAGCGAATTAGTTGGAGATAGGATTAATTTTCTCTCTATCTCACTTATACACACAGAGTCTGTGTCCACGTGTGTGTCCCGGCAGTCACAGCTGTCACCAAACTTTGGTTTCACCCCGGTCGACTCTGTGCTTTCATGCCATTGTGTGCTACCTTTCAATTTCAGTCCACCCCGCGGTGGATACAAGCCATTTTGGAAACTGCTCAGTATATAGAACTTTTCTACATGGCTATCGAGGAAGAAAAATCAGCTCATCAGAAAAAAGCTCTCCTGGGCTTCCAGACAGACCGAGACATGGATTGGTCAATTTACACCTCGACAAGGTGTTTCACACTTGTGTTGGATGGTTGTCTCCGCGGGGTGTCTCCAAAGTTTACGGCCAGTAAATTGCTCTATTTAGAACAGCGTGGATGAGTCATTTCAATTTAGTTTTAATCATGGTGCATAGACGTGGTGCTAAAGGAGGTAATAGATTTCACGACCCTGTTACACATAATGCTTATCAGTGTTTTGTTCATTTATGTAGATGTGTTTGTTCTATGATAAATATGTTAAAGCTTTTTATCCACGCTAGGGATTGCCCCTCTTTGGACCAGGCTGAACTATCTTAACAAGCATCAAACGGATTGCTATGATCTTGTACATAGATGTTCATGGCTCATGGACTCTGGTGATCCCCCGGACATTTTCTTTCCAGCATGTCAATGTTTTGTCATATCCAGTAAAATACCTCAACATCTCCCAGAAAGATTAGCACTTATTTTTGCACGGACATTCACGGTCCCTCGTGATGATGCATCCAAAAGCCTTTGGTGATCTCTGACTTTGACTCTCGAGAGGGAGGTTTTAAGACATTGCACAGTCTCAAGACATTTTTGAGTGACGTGAAAAATCCATTTATGTGTGTTGGTTGGGGAAAAAGAGCTCAGATTGTTCTGACAAGCTGGTGAAGCATGTCAGATTTTCAAAAGGGCTACCACAGACAGCAAAAGTTACCACATATGAGAGAGAAAATCTAACAATTCCAAAATGCTTGGAGGCAGAAAAACAATAACTTGGCTTTGGGGTTTGGGAATTGTGTAGTATGTGTAGGACAAGAAGCTCACTACTTTTATGATGTGCAGTAATCAGACTGTCCTCACAACACACAACAGCTGTACAGTCTGTGCAAGCAGCTTATAATGAAGCATATTTACATTTGTTGTTGGGTTTTTTCACCTTTGGGAGGGTGTAGAATCATAGATGTATAATAACTAGCATAATATGGGATATTTGAGACCTATGCTGATGCTAATTTTAGAGGGGAAAAAATCTTTGATAACTAATACGGTGGCCTATATAGTAATTTCCAATAGCCAGAGGGCTACTTTCTCAAACATAAAAGTTATTAGATCATATATTTAACATCATTATACATTGTATTACATTGTCAGCCAATTCTATAAATGATAACTGAGAAATATAGGAATAAATAAGAGTAATATAATAGCTAAATAAATACAATTACTGTTTGGTTTCAGTCAATTGCTGACTATTTTAAAAAAAAATTAAAAAAGACTAGCTGACACAAATTTTGAATCACGGCAAGCAACATTTTCTACATTTTATATTGAGTAAAAAAAGTTTTCATCACGGCACATATCGCACAGCATAAACACTGATATGCCTTTGATAGGCTGATATTGTCCGATAATATCTTTCGACTGATATATCTGGATCCCATAATAAGCTGCTCGGTTGGTCTTCAATCTTCCCAAATTTTCACACACAACACCCCTCCTCCCTCCCTCCACTGGTTACCGGTGGCTGCGCGGATTCGCTTCAAGACTCTAGCTCTGGCGTACTCTGCTGCTAATGGTTCAGGTCCTACTTACATCCAGGACCTTGTCAAACCCTACACCCCCCTGCTCGTCCTCTCCGCTCTGCATCAGGCAAACTGCTGGCGACTCCCACCCTGCGTGGGTCAACTCGCCTCAAAACCACTTCCAGACTTTTCTCTATCTTGGCTCCCAAATGATGGAACGAACTCCCCACCGACATCAGGACCTCAGACAGCCTGGACATCTTCCACCAGGCTGAAGACCTACCTCTTCCAACAATACTTTGGTTAAGTCATGGTCACCTAACATATACGTAGACTACTGAAAGCAGAACCCAGTGTGGTGGTCGCAGATCAGAGCTGCAGTCTGACCGTCTATCCTCTGTCTCTACTATAGAGCCACGCACTTTACAACATCATTTTTTGTTCTTGCCATAGCAGTACAACATTTTGACTTGCCTTAACATTTCTGAAACTATTTTACATCTTTGTCTTTGATGCTGTAAAAACTGGTAGCTTGATTGTTAGTTTGATTGATATTAAAAAAATGCTCTTCTTCTTTTCTCTTCCTCTCTTCTTTTCTTCTTTAACATATAGCACTCCTGTAGCGATGACAGTTGGCTATTGAAGTTATTTACTTACTTGATTCCTGTGGTCTAAGGCTAGTACCATCAGGTTGAATGCACTTATTGTAAGTCACTTTGGACAAAAGCGTCAGCTAAATGACATGTAATGTAATGTAAAAAAGAAGCACTAGCGACCATGGAGGGTGGGAAGTGACCCATCTGATCGTCCACCATGGTGAGCTCCAGAAGGGATTTAGCTATGAAGCCGATTCAGTCCAATTACAGTTGTTCACCTGGCGCATACAACACACATATTTGAGCTTTCAGGTTTTCTTCCGGAGTTTGCAGCCTTCCAGTCCTCGCTTGGCCCATAGACTTCACATTTTGATGACATCACAGCTTTTTAAAATTGCTTTCCCTGGCACAAAGAGTTTTCAAAATATAAAACCTCCATGGATCAAAAATTCATAACAGAAAGAGACATAGTTGACCTGGTTTCTATCAACAGTTTTACAGATGTCTCTTTTATAATAGTGGTCTATAGAAAATGCTTTTTGGACTGCAGGGGGATTTTCCTTGCAAAGGAAAAAATGGCTGTAAGGCATCATGGGTGTGCTGATGACACATTTGCAGCACAGCATGATGCTACCATTTCAATATGGACAACCAACCTTGGTGAATCTATGCCGTGGAGGTTTAAAGCAGTTCTGCAGCAAAAAGTGGTCCAACCTTCTACTCGCAAGTGTACCTAATAAAGTGTTATTTCAGTATCCATACTCTGCCATCCACCATGTAAGGTTAAGCGTATTTTCTTATGTTTCTTCTTTATGTCTCTTTGCCTCTCAAACACTGTGTATAATAAAGTTCACTCAGCAGTGTCTGTTTGCAAAGCAAAGACTGGTCTGAATGACTTTTCCATTTTAATCAGTTCAGCTGCTGAAACTATTACAGCAGATTTGCTCTTTCACCACTGTTTGCTCTTCTCTCTTCCTCATGCTATTCCCTGTCTGCTCCTATCTGCCACTGTAGATCACCTATTTCTACCCCCAGCTGCTTCATGATTATATTTTCACTCATAACCCTCCCACATGCCCACACGGCAAACACACATACACACACACATATCTCTATCTTTCCTTGGTCTATCTTAGATTTTGATTTGGGTTTGGCCGGGGCATGTTTGCTCTCTTCCTTGTGCTTCGCAGCCAGTAGAGAAAAAGAGCACGATGGTTGATTATTGTTTGCGAGATGTGTGTGGGAAGACAAAGTAAAGAAAAAAGAAAGAGACAGAGGAGGGGATGAGGCTGTGAGGATTTATTTCATAGACAGAACCTCCTGATGGGATATGTGGTGTTCAGCTTTTCTGTGTCTGGCAGGAGGGTTCACAGCCCCACTGTGCTGCTCAGGACTGAAGCAGGCGAAAGACTCCTCCATCCACTCACAACCTTCCAGTTGTTCCCCATACAGCTAGTACCCCTACTGCGCCATCAGACAGTGCACTATGATTTTAGGGGGGTTTGAGATATCACTCACATTGTACGGTCTCAAGACATTTTTGAGTGACATGAAAAATCCATTTATTTGTGTTGGTTTGGGAAACAGAGCTCAGAGTGTTCTGAAAGGCTGGTGAAGCATGTCAGATTTTCAAAAAGGCTACCAAAGACAGAAAAAGGTACCACAGGTAAGAGAGTAAATCTAACAATTTTGAAATGTTTGAAGACAGAGAAACCAAAAACTTGGCTTTGGGGCTTGGGAATTGAGTAGTACGGGTTGCACACAAAGCTCATTATTATTATGTGCAGCAATCAGTCTGTCCTCACACCAAAAAACAATTGTGCAGGTCTTCTATGTAAGCTTATCTTTTATTTATTTATTTATTTTTATTTTATTTGATAGGGACAATGCAGTTAGCATAGATACAGGGCATGCATCCAATGTGCTGCATATAGAGATATAGCTTCAGCTAATTTTCAACTCCTGTCCCTAGCTGGGCTTTTACAACTACATACAAAATCACAATACTATAAAATCCAATATACAATTACCCCATCTACAAAATAAAATAAAATTACAAACAATTACAATATAAATTTACCCTGAGAAAAAAAACAAACCTGTATAAATATAGCTTAGTTTAAAATCATCATAAATCTATACAACAATAAGGAGAAAAGAAAGCACAGTTTGATACATGTGGAGGGGAGTTTGCTTACATACTTTTCTAGTTTTGGAGAACGCCATCTTTCAGTATGAAAGCTACGCACTCTTTGATACATGAGGCCCCTGGCCTTTTTGTTGGCAGTCAGTCCACAAACATATGTTTTAATCTTGATCTACACTGAGTACAACAAGTATCACACTGACCGCTCTTGTGACCTAAAAGCACTTGTGTCCTAATGGACTCAAACTTAACCCACGGCACTTACTCTTGCTTTGTTTCTTGACTTCATCCTTGCTTGTGTTGTATTGTGTGTTGATAAAAGCGTCTGCTGAATGACATTGTAGAATTGTAATCAACCACCAGATCCGGACCTCAAACAGCCGTCTTTGTACATTATAGCAGTAGCACAATTGCCAGTACAAAGGACTGAGAGAAGGGCCTTTAAAATCCTGATGCTGGGCTGAGTGGTCGATGGCTGTCAGCTACAGGCTATTAGCCCAACCCTCGTAACGAGTAATGCAGTATTGATTCCAAAAATTTGGATGGGATGGTAAATAAAACAAAAGTAGTGTGCTCAAAGCTATCATTTAGCTCAGTGCTCAAGGCCATATTTTTGAATAAATCAGCGTTGCTGCTGAAATGTGCCAAGAAAGTTGTAAGAGAAAAGTTGTTTAGAAATTCAATATTTTCATCCAAATTGATCCAAAAGCATGTTATTGTTGCAGTTTATTTAAATTTCCTCTATCTTTCAAATGATCTTTTTGTAAGGATGAATTGTGTCAGAACACTGAAGAAACCAACGACACAAATCTATTTTCTTCCTCTTTTCTTCCCAAACAATGACCTTTGTGTGGGCCCTGCCAGCTCCAGAACCGATCAGGCAGAGAGTGCTCCAGTGGGGCCGCCGTCTGATTCTGTGTGTCTGCCAGAGTGCTGTTGCCCTTTTCGCCTACTATTGCACTTCCATTTGAAGCAGCTGATTGTTGTGGCCATGCCCAGGGGTCCTGTGGAAGAGACATTCAAAGCCGTGGCCTTCTGCTCATTTTACGGCCCACAGACCATGGCACCATTGATCGGACACTTTTGCCAACTAAAATTGGTCTCAGCTGCCCCATGACTCAAACACTATAGCCTGTTTTGACTTGACTAGGCAACAGCTTACTTACAATCATGTGAATATGATGTACGCAATTCAGATGGAGGTATTGGAAATGGTGCAAAATGACGACAGAAAATAGTTGAATGAAGCTGCAGGTAGCAGGTATTGTCCGAAATTTGAAATTCATATTGGATGTGAGCCATACAAAATGAAGAAAAGTGATTTCTTGTCCTGCAGCTGAGTTGGCTGGTGTGGAGGCAGTTGTCATTACAAATGACCTTGTCCTTCAGCATAGATAGAAGACTATATTCTGTGCTGTTGGGTTCACAACCTCAGGACCAGAGTGGTATATAACTCTTGACAACCTAACTTTCATTAGAGATAGACAACCCAAGTAAAGCAAGCCCCCTATAGGTGGGGGTGATGGCTGCCAACCTAGCTTAACCAAAAAACTGGATTTCAGTTGTGCTCAGCACCCTACAAGCAACAAAGAACAATGAAGCTTGGGGCTGGAATTAACTTTGAGGAGAAAGGACGCTATTACCAATTTTGTGGGGTGTGATGGAAAACAAGACGTGTAACCAATTACTGTTGGTGGGGATTAATAAGTTACTTTTTTTTTCAAGCTCATCCTGTCTTTTGCTGGGGTGAGCAAACTTTTTTTACTGTCTTTTTTGTATTGCTATTTCAGCTCCAATACAATATGTACATTGATGCATGACTGGCATCTAGCTTGCTAACTTTCCATGCAATTTTTTACCTACTACTTCATCATCATCATCATCATCATCATCATCATCATCATCATCATCATCATCAATAGCCAAGTGGCTGTAGGTGAACTATGATGTTTCACCAGTTCTTCCCATTTTGATCAATCTTCTGTAGTTCTTTTTGCATTATACGTTGTCATATATACGTCCAACTTGCAATATTCAAAAGCCAGTTCTTTCTAGGTCTTCCTCTTCCTCTTTTTCCAGGTATTCTGCCATGTAATATAGTATGAGCCATGTTCAGTTCATCACCATGGTGAGTGACGTGTCCAAACCATCTCAGTTTTTTCTTTTTTTTGATGGTGGAGGATAGAGCTATATGGTTTCCACTTTTCTGTACAATTTCATCTTCAACACTTTCACTAGTTCGGTGTGCTGCAAGATTATTAGCAAGATCTTTCTAAAGCATTTGATTTTGAACACATTCAAGCATCTTTCAGTATCTGCGTCCAGTGTCCATGATAATACACAACCATATGTCATAGTTGATATCACAATGGCCTTCATAAACCGTATCTTTGTCTTGGTTGTGATAGCTTTACTTCTCCAAATGGGTCACAATAAGACATTTCACTTCTTTGTCTGAGTACAAGTCACTGCTGATTTGACTTCCGACATCCTACCACTTACCACAGGTTTAGTAAAATGCCTTGACAAGTGGCTAAAAACCCCAGAAAAGATGTCACAGTCGTTGTAATTGCATGACAATATCAATTTGATTAATGCATTGATTTATTGTTTGATTAAGTTGGCTCTGCTCATCCCAACTTTTTTTATCTATCCCTGCAGAGTTGTTTTTTTTAACCTATCGCCTTTACATACTACTATTTTCAGAACTGAAATCTACCAATTTGGTAGATTGGAGTAGCCGTAAACAGAGCTAGTCTAAGTCATTTGTACAGTGTTGGCTGCCGTTGCCTCAGATCCTGCCTTCAGTTGCCTGCCCTCCATCATGAAAAAGCACTGATGTATGTCATCATATGCAAAGAAGCTCTGAGAATCAAAGAACCAAAGCAGATGAGCCCCCAAAATGCACGTGTTCTGAGATTGTTTATCTGGGATGCAGCAAGCATTTCAACATAATAACACAAACCTGGCTGAGCTAAGCTTGTTCAGACAATCATAAATAGAAAGTAACTTCTTCTTCTGTTTTCCCTATTTGTCATGGGCTGTGCGCTTATCTTACCAAGATGGGAGAAGAGAGAGAAGAGAGAGATAAAGGTGGTGCGACTGTGCTTCAAGCAGTGGAAAAGAGAGAGCAATAAAAAAAAAAAAGCATAATTACTGTGACTAGTGTGAAAAAAGCATAATTGGTTCCCATCCTTGTGGTTATCTCACATGAAGATGGATGCCAAGATTTACTGAGAGGATAGCCAACGTCTCCGCACTGGTGGATAAGAAGAAAGAAAAACAGAAAGGAAAGAATAATGAAAGAAAGAAAAACAAAGATTTGACTAGTGTTTTGCTGTGGGAGCTCTGTGGCAAAGTCCTTGTCGTTTTGAAGCTTTTGTGCAGGACTCCAGAAGTCTTTGGGACATGCCTGATTTAAATATGATCTGGGAGCGCTTGTTACCCCTCGTGGTGAAGGACCTGATGTCCTAAGACACACCACAGCAAGACAGAGACAGAGGGAGATAAAAAAAAAGAGGAAGAGCAAGTAGAAGATTAGAGGAGCAGAGAGAAAATGTAAGAGTGCCGGAAAAGAGGGAAAAAGAAAGTTGAAAGAGAAAGATAACACTCAATAGAATATTCATGAACGTCGCCTCATATTCATTCATGCTCAGCTGCTGGTGATGATGGGACCTTGACACCAGAGCCCTTGCTTTCTGATAAGTATGCTTTCACATGCTCCCACCCACCCCATGGCTCTCCCATGGCCTCAGCATCCTGGCCCCCATAATCCCCAACCTCCGTTTGGATCCCTAGCCAAAGGGACCTAACCGTCTTCTTCCCCAAAAGCCTCGGAGGCTCCTGAGCTGTAGTACTTACTGTGTGTAATATGATCAGGCTGGAGCAGAGCCCTCCACCACTGGAGACAGCTTGCTGTGGAGATAATTTCGGACTGAAGAGAGTCACGTTTTCCAATCCTACATGATGGACTGGATCGAGGTGTGCACGCTATGGAAAGCACACTGTAAAAAATAATCTGTTAAATTTACGGTAAAATACCAGCAGCTGTGGTTGCCAGAATTTCACCGTAAAAATGACAGTGAGTGGGTTTTCTACTGTAAATTTAAATGTAAATATCAGCAAAAACTGTAATTTAGACTGAGTAGTCCCTTTATTTAAAGGTAATTGTGTCCTTGAGACAAGATGGTATTTCTCCATTCATTTTACATGATTTTTAAAAATATTTTTACAGTAAAACTGTGTGTTTTTCAAAAGTTTTGTTCTATTCTGTGATTTACAGTAATTAAAAGTGTCTATTATGGTGATATGCAATTTTTTATTTTAGGCCGTATTTCTCATGCAATTTGACAGCATTTTACTGTAATTTCTACAAACACTTTTTACAGTGCAGATGAAACACACCAGTAGAAACCTAGCATCTGGATTATTTTCTGTGTTGCAGGAATTCAGTTGTTGTGGCTGTGAGGATGCATTAGCGCTCTTATTCTGCAAGTTAATGTGCTTTGACCTTGACTATCTCTGCTCCTAAACTCCTTTAAATGCATCGTTTCCATATCAGCATCATCTAAAAACAGAAACTAGAATCAATATTCCACTAAAGTTGTTCCAGCAGTTTCTCTAGGGATCCAGTGTGAACAAAAGCAGCAACATTTCTATAAGCACAATGTAAAAGGTTACACTGCTCTCAGCTACCAAGATGAACAAGTCTCTGTTCATGCGCTAGAGCTGCTTTTGTTGTGCTGACGTCACTGGTGTCTTCAGTCACAGTATAGCTGCTTTAATAGATGTGTACACTGTGCTGTAGGATGTAGTGCAAACACTATAATGGCATCATACAGCATACAATCACATTTCCAACACCAGGCTGATTTTACAAGAGTGTACCGTCAGCAAACAGCATTTGCAAGCAGTAGCCTGTAAAACATACTGACACAAGCAAAGCAACACACCTATAGAACTTTTTGTAAAAAATAAAAGAAGCAGCAGATTTTCCTATAGTATTGAGTTTGTTATATTTGATGAATAAGGAGAGACTTTCATAGGGGGGTGCAAAAACTATTTTGGATGATGAAATTGGAAAAAGCCTTTCCCCAGTGTGTAAGTGAGTCAGTACAAACAATCATTTAATAGGGATGCCGGTTTAACCAGTGTTACAGATTTCACTGGATATTTTGCAAGAAAATAATATAAGAAAATAAAAGATCTTTTATATCATATGCAATATATCCTTAATATAATTTTCAGCAGATTATCAGTGTGATTTCTTGCCAATTTTCTCGTGGAGAAAAGAGAACTGAAATATAATTTTAATGCTCCTCATGCTGCTTTAGTATTTATTTAATATTTAGTACAATAAAATGAACGAACTGTGTCTTATCTCTCTACATAAAAAGCTTAATTGTGGGGGTGGTGAGCAGGTAATGTAATTGGTGTGTAATCACTGTATGCCTGTGCACAATCTTTTGACCTGTAATACAGACTACTGCAAAACCTGTTTCCGTATCCTTCAATTAGGTGCCCTAATAATTCAGATTCTACTGTGCAGGTATTTCATCGTATCCCTGAATAGTATGTCCATGTTGGACAATTCCACACTTCAAAATGTACATCTTATGAGGATGATCGATGCCATTTTAAATAAAAAAATGTTTAGTTTAGTTCATCAGCCGGTCATTCAGGAGACTGACAGACCTGGAATCACTGTAAACCTTTACAAAACACAATTTATCTGCCTTGACCAACATCCCCAACTTTCTCCAATCTCAAATACTGTATACTGTAGTGCCTTGATCAAATATTGTAGAAAGCAAGCTGAACTGTTGGCATTGAACGTAATCCAAGGTTTTTACGCAACCAACAACTATAATCGATACCAACCAGTGCTTTCATCTGTGCTGAGAATGAAAATAAAGTGTGAATCCTTGAGGCATGACTACATTTAAGCTTGTCTACACATGTACACTATTCAACATGATCTCCAACCTAAACTACAAAATAGTTTGTCAATAACAACCATAACAACACATATGAGCGTTTCGCAGTACTGAATGGAAGTTGTGTAAAAGGCGGAACTTGAAAAAAATGTATTCACAAACCGTGAGCCACAGGAGTTCCATAAAAAAGTTAAAAGTCATTCACCAATATCTTCTTAAGAATCTTAGATTCTCTCTTAAGTCCTTCTTAAGAAGATTTCTATGAAGGCCCTACTTGATTCATGTTAAAGCGTTAGCACATTTAACTTAATTAAAATGGAAAAAATGAAATGAATAAATAAATACATAAATAAATACATAAATATGACGGAAATGTCACTGTAATGTATTTTATTGAACTTAACAAAAGAAGACAACACAACCATGCCAACATGTCAGCACTGAAATGTGCTTAAGAGTTCTCCTGAGTGTTGGTAGGATTTGTTCTTACCTAAGAAAAATCCTGGATAAGAAAAAATTCATGAATGCCACAATCTTCGTAAGAAGGACTTCGGAGTGAATGAGGCCCATTGACTTTTGTTCTCACACAGGACACAAACCATTCTCCTGGGTGAAAGTCTGCTGTTTGTTCGACCCTTCCACCTCACCTCATTCCCACTCCAGTGTTGTATTTCACTGCATGTGAAAAATGCCTTAAATTGCCGTTTTTGAGTGGAGACCACTACTGCACCACGCTAGGTTAGGATGAGGATGTTGTTGCTCCACAACCTCAGTTTCATTTTACATCCTGGGGCTTTCAGTGTTTCCAGAATGTCATGGTGTCTGGAAACCAACTGTTAACACAATTTTCACAAAGAGGACCTCTGTTTTTATATGTCAACACCAAAAACCACCACCTTACCTGCATAAATCAACCCCTGTACGGTGCAGTGTGTTGCAGGTGCCCGGTCTGAAAGAGGCCTAAGTAGACTCTGATCCCATCAATAACATCTGCCTCTAGTTGGCTCCTCTTTACAGCACACCATCCTATTCAACACCGCTCTCTCTTTCATTCCCATTTTATGCACTGTCTGACTCCAGCATTCACTCTTATTCACTTCCTCTCCTCTTTCGATGCTGCCAGCACCATTCACGCTGCTTCATGTACACGCGTAACCATGGCAACTGGCAAATAGAGCTGTATAGCATCGTTCAACTTTTGTTGTAGACATGTTATTTGCAAAATGCTCTGGATAGATGCCACGCAGTGTCATGTACACATTCACATCAGGGGAAATGGCGACATTATACAACCCATTATTATCTACCTGACCTGTTCCTGCTGTGTATTCGGACTAGTCAGGCAGCAATGTGCCATTTAAATATTTGTTTGAAAGTTTGAAGTTTGAAAAGTAAGACAAACATGTAGCATATTAAAAGCTCAGTCCTTATTGTCCTTGATCCACACACCCACTCATCTAGCCTCAGTTTACTGGAAGTTGCATGTGTTCAAATGTATAAACTAATCCGTCATTCAGATCTGTTTTGATGAGTGAATTTTCTCTGCTGACGTGTCCAGCAGCACGTACTCACGATCTCTAAACCCTTCATGCGTTTCAATCATTAACAGGGCAGGATTTATGTTTTTCAGAATAATTAAAGCATCCAGATATTTCATTTAACTGGGCGAGTCTGCTGATGAGCTGCCTGATGTCTGTTCTTTGATGCATCAGTTCTGTGCAGGTACAATCTATTCCTCCCATCTGCTTCATCCATAATAGTGACGGCCGGCTCTGAAAGACGAGGATCTGCATGGTTGGAAAGCTGATGAGCTGAAGTTAAACGTTTATCTGAGATTTTTTTTAGGGTATTGACCTTCATAAATTTACATTGGTGATGTACAAGAACAATAAGACTACAGTGATGTTAGACCCTTCTTACTGGTTTGAACAGACAACAGCACTTTACTCCGATTTTAGCTTCTCTTCACTGGCTCCCTGTTCGTTCTAGAATTGATTTTAAGATTTTACTGATCACTTTTAAAGCACGTCAGGGGCTGGCTCCAAGTTACATTTCAGAGATATTGACACCTTATGACCCAGCCCGCAGCCTTAGGTCCTCGGCGGGTCCCTTCTGGCTGTTCCAAAGTCCAGGCTCTAAACTAAAGGTGATAGGGCGTTTGCCATCAGGGCCCTCCACGCCCTGAGGACCTAAGGCTCGCTGAATCACTGAATTCTTTTAAATCACTTCTCAAAACACATTTTTACAGACGTGATGTTGGTCTTTCTAACTTGTGTGGTATATATATATATATATATATATACAGTACAGGCCAAAAGTTTGGACACACCTTCTCATTCAATGCGTTTCCTTTATTTTCATGACTATTTACATTGTAGATTCATCAAAACTATGAATGAACACATGTGGAATTATGTACTTAACAAAAAAGTGTGAAATAACTTAAAACATGTCTTATATTCTAGTAAGCAAAGGGCGGTTACTTTGAGGAATCTAAAATACAAGACATGTTTTCAGTTATTTCACACTTTTTTGTTAAGCACATAATTCCATATATGTTCATTCATAGTTTTGATGAATCTACAATGTAAATAGTCATGAAAATAAAGACAACGCATTGAATGAGAAGGTGTGTCCAAACTTTTGGCCTGTACTGTATATATATAATGTATTCACTGCATATTCTTCTTCATTGTATTATTATATGTTGCTCTACTATGAGACGTTGAGCTAAATGCTAATATGTTAGCATGTCACATGAACACTAATGTTTCACTAATATTATGACAAATATGGCAGTATTCAGAATGTATTATGGGTCATGTAAACAGCATATTCTGTTTAGATATTCTGAATTAGGCTTTCATACAAATGTAGCATTTTGCAATTCAAACAAGACCTCCACCCATAACGACACATACACTATATGTACAAAAGTATTCTGAAGTCTGACCATTATACCAACAGGGACTTTAATGACATTGTATTCAAATACATGACCTTTAATATGGACATGGACCCCTATTTGCAGCTATAACAGCTTCCACTCTTCTTGGAAGGTTTCCTACAGTGTTTCTATGGGGAATTGTGCCCATTCATTCTCTAGAGCATTTATGAGGTCAGGCACGGATGTTGGACGCGAAGGCCTGGCTCGCAATCTCTTTTCCAGTTCATCCCAAAGGTGTTCGATGGGGTTGAGGTCAGAGCTCTGTGCAGGCCAGTCTAGTTCTTCCACACCGAACTCATCAAACCATGTCTTTATGGACCTTTCTTTGTGCGCTGGGGCCTAGCATTGTCCAAAATGTCTTGTTATGCCAAAGCATTAACATAGCCCTTCACTGGAGATAAGGGGCCTAGTCCAAACCCTGAAAAACACCAACACCATTCTCCCTCCTCCACCTAACTTCACAGTTGGCACAATACAGTCAGGCAGGTAACGTTCTCCCAGCATCTGCCGAACCCAGACTCCACCATCTGACTGCCAAACAGAGAAGTGTGATTCGTCACTCCTCAGAACTCGTTTCCGCTGCTCCACAGTCCAGTGATGAGGCGTCTTAAACCGCTCCATCCGATGCTTGGCATTGGACTCTCTGATGTAAGGCCTGCATGCAGCAGCTCGGCCATGGAAACCCCTTCTATGAAGCTCCCGGAACTTCCAAATGCCAGTGGAAGTTCAGAACTCTTCATCTATGGAATCAGCAGATCGTTGGCGACTTTTACGCACCGTGAGCCTTAGCAGCCGTTGACCCCGCTCTGTGATTTTACGTGGTCTTCTGGCTAAGTTGCTGTTGTTCGTAAAAGCTTCCACTGTCTAATAATACCACTTACATACATAATACTTACGTATATACAACATATGTATTATGTGTTTGTAGATTTTGTAATGATGTATATGATATGTAGAAATGTGTGTAATATAGATTAATATGTGAATATTTTTGTTTTGTTTTGTTTTTTCTTTTTATTATGTTTTGTGTTTTCAACTGCATATTTGATACTGTTGGACCCCAGGAAGAATAGCTGTGGCTTTGCTGCAGGGATCTTAATAATAATCTAAAGTAAAGTAAACTAAACTACAGTTGACCGTGAAATATTCAGCATGGTGAAATTTCACAGACCGTCTAATTCCAGAGGTAGCATCCTATCAGAGTACCACGCTTGAAGTCACTGAGTTCTTCAGAACAAGCCATTTTCATCACAAATGTTTTTAAATGGGGCCTGCATGGCTAGGTGCTTGACTTTAAACACCTGTGGCAAGGGATCTGATTGAAACAATTGAATTCTATAATTAGGTGTGGCCAAATACTTTTGCCATATAGTGTATAAGCATTTGTCAAAATGACCCATATGAACATTTTGCCGTAGAGAGCGGAGCGTTCCAAAAAATAGCACACAAGTCATTATACATACATGTACAGTTCATGGTTATGAAAAAGGCTGCAGTTTTGCTGAATTTATGCTACAAAACCACTGACCTAGGCTTCGGGCAAAAAAAAAAAAAAAAAAAAATCCTGCTAAGCTGTTCTAAAACACAGCTCAAACAGTAAAAAAAAGTACATTAATGCAAGAAGTGAAGTAGTTACCAGGGTGACGTGACTAGCGGAAGTGACATAGGAGCGCAAAAACGTGAGGCACAGAATTTCCATGATGTTTAAATCACATTCTTTACTTTTATTTTCACATGGGACACCACCCCGGGTCTCCTGGGTGAAAGGCTGACTTTGTTCGACCCATTTAACACCTGCACCTCCTGCTGCCCGTACAAACGACCTATGGGGTCGATTTTGAGGGCAGACCAGTCTCTACGATTCAGACATGTGAGATATGCGGTTATTATCATGGAGCATTGTCCACACATGTATAGCACATACAAAATATGCATCTCAACCGGGTTTTTTATTTTTTTACAGCAGTTGGCGACACACAGCCTCCTGCCTGTTTACAGTTTGAAAGGCTGTGGTAGAGATGCATGCATGAAAAAACAAGTGTGGTCAGGAGGACAAACTAACCTACTTTTAAACATGATGAAAGACTTAGAAATTACAGGGTTTTTGGATATGCACAAAAATCACAACATGGACCTTTTCAAGAAGGTCGTTGAGGAAATAAAAGAGCAGGAAAGAACTTGTTCGCCATGGGTGTAAAACTTTCATAAAGTTCCATTTTGACACAAAGAAGCAAAATGGCACATGGCTCCAGCTTCTCAACTCGTCCATATTTTGACATGATGAACAACGTGTCACCTTAATCATTGTAGATATTCAGCAGATATAATATTTACCATCTTTATCATCTCATCAAGTGTGTAAAGGCCATACAAGTTAAAGAACTAACTGTGACGAAGGTCGACTGTTGCCTCATGTTGCCTTGAAGTTATTAAAATTCATCCTGAGGGCAGCCATGAATATGTGAACCAAATTTCATCGCAATCTAACCTTTTAAATCTGTATTCACTGCACCTGTTGTCTGAGACACCTTTAGGAGGCATTATCTCTTTCACAAATAAACACACACACACACACACACACACACAGCCACACTCCCCACATTAATCCTCTACTCTGGCTTGCGGTATCAATACCAGTCTGATCTAAAAAATAATAATAACTGTAGGCTTTATGTCCAGTTGACATATCGCTGATTGCAAAGGGCTCAATCGAGATTACAGCCTGTGGCACAGGTGTAATTGATTTACCATGAACCCGCGAACAACATCCACCACAAAGTTCAAGCTTGCGAGTCGTGATATTAATTTATCAAACTCAAGACGTCGTGTACTGTGATACTGTTTACAGCCACCTTGTGTGACTCCTCCGTGTTGACATGCATGTGAGACGTCAGCGTTTCCCCCTCGTTTAAGCTCCGCGTCTGACAGGAGCGCTCCCTTCACTCATCATCTGTCTCCCTCGATGAAGTTCATGTGAACGCAGGCAAGCCGTCCATTGCTGTTGACGCTGATTAAAGCGGCTTCAAAGTCTCAGCCTCTAGCTTTGAATACATCACATGTCAGCTTATATGGGAGTTGTATTGAATAATAGCCATTGCTTTAACATCCCTCGCTCAATCTTGGATGGAAAATGCATCTTCACCAACAACATCGTCTTTTGGAAATAATCTCTTCCAGTCCAGTCTAATTAATATCTCCTTTTCAACTTTGCAGAAAGTTTGTAGCTAGTTTGTATTCTAGGTCCATTCATTAGATGGATCGAGTGGTTTGAAAACACTCTTCTTTTAATTGTTTCTGTTTGATTCCAGCTAAAGCAGGGCCTGTAATTAAAAGGCAAATAGGCAGAGGGGAGATAAATTGAGTGTAAAACCGCCAGAGTGATCTTCAAAGTGGCCTAACAAGTCGAGAAAGTAAAAGCGAGGAAGTGACTTCATGACCTCTTAGCTGAAACTAATATTCTTTCATTATAACTGCACAATAATGACTAGCCTGCAAACACACAAAAACACTAACACACAAAAAAACCCCTACCCTTTTGGATAGTCCTATGACAGACTCAGTTTGATGAACGTCTAGTGGAGAAAACATGATAAAGGGCCTTCTAGTGTGTTCTTCCTGTTTAGAAAACATGATAAAAGTGCTATTTAGGGTGTCCTTAAAATGAGAAAACACAATAATGTGCCCTCTTGAGTGTTCTCCCAGTTTAGAAAACATTATATAGTACTATCTATGGTGTCCTTAAAAGGGAAAAACAAAATAAAGGGCCCTTTCAGTGAAGATCACACGACAAAGTGCCTTTTGTGTAGTGTTTTGTGTTGTGCCAGTGAAGAAATGATTATGAATTGTATTTGAGGGTGCCTTTCAGATTCAGATTTTCCTTTATTGTCATTGCACAGAGTAACAAGTACTAGGACAACGAAATTAGCCATCAACCCGTCCAAACGTATACTTAAAACACACATATAATATGACAGAGGTGGAAAGAAAAGAAATACAGCACAACGTGAGGAGAAAACAAGATTCAGTGCAATAATTGGTGCCCTTAAATGGATAAAACATTATGAAGTGCCCCCTTGGGGTTCTTTAATTGGAGAAAAACATTTTTTGGAGATAAAAACGTGATTAAATACATTAATGGGTGTCCTTAAATGGAGAAAACGTGATGCAGTGCTGTACAGGCTGCCCCACATGCAAGACAACGTTCTGTGCGCTGCCACCCCTCCGCATGCAGCTGGTGCCCTTTTTTTGTTTCTCGCAGCCCCTCAGACAGCCTGACTCCATCACTGCTTGAATGCCTACGTGAAATTTATGCACATAATTCAATATTCATCTCGACAGGGCAACAAAACAACAACATCAAATATGTTTTTTCTTTTACTTGCAGCCTGGAAATAATCATCAAAAGTTTTCCACCGGGACGCCAAAGACTGATGCTGCCTGTGATCATCAAGTAGTGAAAACACACTGGAGCTGAACTGTTGCAACTCTGGCAAAAAAATTGAAATAGCCTCAAAAACTGTATTTTAATCCACTTTTATCTTTACGTGTCGCTGCAGTAAGTTCGCATAACGCAGCATTAAATCTGACATCGTTATCGTCGGGCGGCGTGCCACCGGCCCAGGTCCATTTTCCATGTTACATAGATAACCATGTTCACACAGCGACAATATCCTGTTACACATATTTTTGCTCACCACCATCAAAGCAGCATTATCTCTCCGTTGACCCACAGGCTGACCTGCTCTGTTAACCGGTTATGCTGAAAAGTGCTGAGTGGCCGTTTCCTACAAATGGGATTTCCTTATCTCTAGTCTGAGAGTATTCTGTCACCAGCAATAGATGACTCTCTCCATTTTGCTCTGTAATTCATTTCCTGGCTTTCTCTTCGCCTCACATTCTTCCTCTCTGACAGGTGAGGAAGATAAAACAGCGTGAGCCAGTTGTGTGCTGAGGATCTCAACTTCACACGAGAAGATAATGTCAGCGCAACTGTTGATGTCTTTTAAAGCTACGTTAGAAAACCAAATGAGGACAACAGATAGCATCCAAATTTGATTTTATAATTAAAAATTGAAACACACGTTCAATTATTTAACATGCAAATGAGGATGAGGAGATAATTTTTAATTTTAAAATTCTAAAAGAGCCTCTGCAGTGCTATCAGTGCTACTGATTTATGCTTGTATGCTAATCTGCTGTGTTTAAAATCGAACATTTGCATTTTGCAAGAATTACGCTTATCAAGTACCACACACACACACACACACACACACTGGTATTGGCTCCAGTATGGCGAAGCCTCTGGGCCTTGTGCCAGCAGAGTGCCATCTCATTATCTCTGGTCACACAAATGCAGTGGGACTGGTGGGAATGGGCAATTCAATGCAACTGTTGTAAATGACGGATGAAGTCGGGACGTACTTCACAAACACCAGCCACCAGTACAGAATGGCATAATGGATGGCAATGCAAGCTGTGGTAAATGTCCATTTTTCTTTCTCAGAGCTCAGCATTCAGTGACAACTTGGACACATTCGTGTTTACAATCCATCTGTTTGGAGAAGGGACCATCTGAAAGAATATGAAGGGAAGGCTGCTGGTTTGAGTATTTATGTTTTCAAACGAGACGGATGAAATGTATTCTGGTGTGTTCACACCAAATACAAAGTGAACTTTTCACGCAGACATAATGTCAGTGGAAAACCATAAATAGACTGGATTCTTGTCATGATGCGAATCCTGAAACACACATTGATGCAAAGTTATTTGCATATTGGTGCAAGTTAAAAACTAGACTCCATTCAGAAAACAAGCATTTTAAAAGTTGTTTGCTTGTTGTCTTGTGGACAGACCTGTCAGGGCATTAGTTAAGACTTTTTTACACTTTGGCATCTTAATGTCATTATTTCGGCACACTTTTGATCTGGTTATTGCAATATAATCTGTTTATTTTGGGTTCATACTGGTGTAGTCATCCAAACACAGTTCCTGG
The DNA here is from genome assembly GCF_030273125.1 of Centropristis striata. Classification (NCBI taxonomy): domain Eukaryota; kingdom Metazoa; phylum Chordata; class Actinopteri; order Perciformes; family Serranidae; genus Centropristis; species Centropristis striata. The sequence goes on from NC_081534.1 coordinate 3,722,217, forward strand.
AGAAGGTTGTGAAATTCACCGAGCTGTGTGTACTTTCTGACAGCAATTAGTTTTCTGACTTCCAGAACAGGTACAAAGCAGCAATAGGAGCCATGACAAGGGGAAATTGAGGCAAGAAACATTGGTATCTACACTGATATCTCGTGTGAGCAACACAAATGATCCAAAAAACTTGTGCAAGTAATACGAGGCTGAAGTTCCCTCTGTGTTTTGTGTGATTTACACAGTGAATTAGACAGTGAACAGAGCACCTGTCCTTGTTTAGAGTCCCTGGCTGAAAGAAGGAAAGAAAGAAGTACTCATGGATGAACATGGAGTGCTTTAATAGTCTGGATAATTCTGTTCTTTCCTCACTCATGTCCTTGGCAGTATTGCAGTTAATCATGCTGACACTCCTCTTGCTGCCCAGGTAGCAGCAGACAAGAGCCCCCTTTTGCTAAAGTTGGCGGTCAAGGTCATTAGTGAGTCATTACAACCTCCTTCTCGCACATTTTTCAACTCTTTAATGATGCGTGCATGCACCTGTCAACAGACAGAGAGGGAAGAGTGAAAAATCATGCGTCTCTTTTTCTGACCTCCTCCTAAGCTCTCGCTCTTTTAACTCCCCGTCTCCACCCATCCATTAACGCCACCTCTCCTCTCCTCTCCTGCTCTGTAATGTTGACTAGGTGCAATATCTTTTTGACATTGATTCCAGTGATTTAAATCCTCCAACTCATGACACAAATTACCTGCAATTTACAGCCACCCCCATCCATTTCACTCATAATATGCTCCGGTGAGAATTCAATGTTCCTTCTGTCTCTTTTTCTTTTTTTTTTCCCATCCCTCCTCTCTGTTCCCCTTTCTTTGTTCTCCTCAAGTCTCCCTCTCATTCAGTCTCCTTGCACTCGCACCTTTACTGCATTACGATTTATAGCCTGGGCTGTTCCTTGTAGCAAAAGAGAAAGCCTATGCAAGCACAGAGTGAACCCGGACAAAGCCTAACACCTTCCTTTTGAATGGGCGCTGGGATGTAAAGCTGGAAATGAAGTGTCAGCCTTGCCACTTAAATGGACAAAGGCTGGATCCATCAATACTCAGCAAAAGATAATGTTGGCATACATCACAAGAAAGGCCCATTTTACTGTAATACCCGGGGTATTTGTTCCTTCTCTGGCTTGAAGAAGTCCCTAAATTGATCTGTGCCTCCTCAAAGGCTCTCCACCAGGAGAGAAACAGAGAAAATCTTTTAACTTGGCACTTGCTGAGGGATGTTGTCAAGTTTTGAGGGTAGGTGTTCTTTATCCTTTTTTCTGCCATTTGCTGAAAAGTTAAAAGAAATTCGCTGGTTGATTCAACTTGTGACAGCATAAATCCTATTGTTTCCCCCAAGGAGAAAATTCAAGAGTACATCACAAAGCAACACATCAGATGCTTTCCCCCCAAACTTGAGGCTCTGCTGTAAAGGAAAAAGGGGGTTGGACTGTGTCACAAACCAGTGAGTGGAAAATGTCGTTTGTCATTTCAGTGTCTGCAGGTAGAAGCCTTGCAGATATGGCCGTTCAAGAATGGAGGCTCCAATCACCTCTGAAATGGAATTATGGAGCACTTCACAGCTCAGTGGCATTTGAACGCTTTCAGCAATATGCGAGGAAGAGGAGGAGGCTCAGACAGCTAGAAAATGATACAGACACCACTATAGACCGAGAAACTAAAGGATGCACATCAAGTATTCTCGCTACCTTCTCTTTGAATCTCTTTCATTCTGACTGTTGTTCTCCCCTCAGTCTGCTGTTCTGCTTTTTGTGTTTTCATTTCTCTCTTTCACCAAATTGCAGTATCTCTAACTGTGATTGTGAGTGAGTGTATCTTCAAAGTTGGTGTTGATATTGTACCAGGAGAGGTGAATACAGATGTCTGGGGAGCTGCTGTGTTGGAGTTTATAGACTTGTTTGTCTAGGCGGCCATTGTGTGCCTGTAAAAATACACTTTTCCAACCCTGTCTTCTAAAAATGACGTTCCCATAAATGAAACTGCATTCTCAATTACACTCCTTCAAACCATAAGACTACATAGGTCTTTTGTTTCTACATTCAAATAGGAACCACAGGAGTGTTTTCCTTCCTACCAGTAGCAGGAGGCCAACACCTCAACATAACAGCAGCTGTTTTAAACTAGGTGGCAAAAAGAATTGAGGTTCGGAAAACAGTACATGGTTAGGTGTAGCAAAAGAGTTAAAAACGTAAAAATACACATGGACGCAGCTACCGGATATGAGATAGTTAGGTGGAACCTGGTCTCACAGGAATCTTAATGCTTAATGCTTAATGCTTAACTCAAAATCTGTGGAATAGCCACGGAATCACTCAAATTTCCGTGAAACTGACACAGATTTCACTACAATGCAGTTAATGACAGTCATATCCAGTGGCTATTCCATGGATATTTTTTCCTATTGGTTTGTTCCAAGTCACGTGACTTTCAAGGTCCCGGCGGTCAGAACAAAAAACATGGCGGACAGTTCTCTCATTTTTAGTGAAAAAATCAATATTTTTACTTATTTTCTGCATAAAAATGGATTTTGATCACATTGCTAGCGAGAAATATATGTTTTATTTTCTTAATATTCACTCAGTGAATGTACATAATCACTTTGTATGTTGGAATAGCCACGGGATATGACTGTCATTAACTTGCATTGTAGCGAAATCCGTGTCAGTTTCACGAAAATTTGAGTGATTCCGTGGCTATTCCACGGATTTTGAGTTAAGCAAATCCGTGGCTATTTCACGGATTCCTGTGAGACCAGGTTTGTTAGGCGACATGAATCATGATGTGGATGGGCTGTTTTAATGAAGTTATGTAAGCTGCAGCTAACAACATTGACTTTTGGTTTCTCATGGGATACGAGCACTGATCTCCTGGGTCAGACCCCTGTGTTTGTTGAACCCATCCACAACCCCTTCCAATAATCAATTAGATCAATCAAGTGAATGGCCGGGACACTCAGAAATTGACATGCTATCACAGACACATCTTAAACTGATGATAAAGGGTTTCTTGTGTGTCCATATGTGACTCTAAGGGGCACTTACCACAAGTATCGGTATCTGATGAGTTGGGAGTGAGAATGTGTTGCTTCCAACGTCTCCACTCAAAAATGTAAGGCGTGTGTACATGCAGCCAATAAGGTTATAATAGTTTTGGATTTTTTAATTAGTTTTAGTTTTAATTTTGTTGTGATTTTTTGTTTTCAAATTCAGTTACTTTTAATTAGTTCTGAGAGTGAGTTTGCTAGTTTTAGTTTAGTTTTTATTTTTTGAAAATGCTTCGTTTTGGTTTAGTTTTTATTAGTTTTAGTTTTTTTTTTGTAATAGGCTATGTGTTGGGTGTGGGATTCAAAGAGGTGATAATAGATTTTGCCTTTATTTCCTTTGGTTTATCATCTCAGCCCCAGTAAGGTTATTAACTCTTAACAGTTCTGGGTGTTTTGAATGTTGGTTGGAGTGTAGACATCCCAGTCTCAGTAAACATATTCACCATGTGTTCCTGCATGTTCACTAACCAGCAGATATTTAGTTGGAGCTAAATAAATACATTTCATATCAACCAAAAAGGATTATGCAATGTTTCCCCTACATGTATTCTGCTGGATTTTCAGCGCCGCTGCAAACAAAATGTGATTTGTAACATTACATTACATTACATTACATTACATTACATTACGTGTCATTTAGCTGACGCTTTTGTCCAAAGCGACTTACAATAAGTCATTATTGTTGTTATTACAATAACATCATGGTTGAATTGAAGACTTTCACTTGCACACAGTGAAAACACAACATCCAAATTTTACAGAGTGCTGTGCCGGCGACACTTTTACCATAATAACTTAACAGTTTGCGCTATCGGGAAAATTCCAATGTTTTCTGAAAGCTGAGAAGTTTCTCTTAACAGCCAACATGGCGTCATTACGGTAATTTCACTGGCGCTTCTCCCAGAAGCCCACAAAGCAGGAATACACAACCTCAGCGGTGGAGAATAGAAACACTGGATTATTTATGAAAAAAGTTGACAAAGACGAAAACTAAATTTTAGTTAGTTTTAGTTAGTTTTCTAAGTATACAATACAGTTTTAGTTAGTTATGTTTTTTTTAAAAACTCGTTTTTGTTTTTATTTTTATTTCAGTTAACGAAAATGTTTTTTCAATTCAAGTTTTCGTTATTTTGTTAGTTTTCGTTAACTATAATGACCTTGGCAGCAAAATATGACTACTTTTTGGAAGGTCCACCACCACCTTGCTGACATAGTAGTAATGATTGACAGCGATGCAGAGTTTAAATGGCGGATGTAACACTAGAGTCAGGAGGAAGGGAGGTGGATGGGTTGAACGAATGGCAGACTTTCACCCAGGAGAAAGGGGTTTGTGTCCCGTGTGAAAACAAAAGTAAATTACTTTTTACGTATGGCTCACGTCACCCTACTAACTACTTCACTTCCGGAATTTAAGTACATTTATTTGTTCACACAGGACATGAACAGCAGTGCTTCTTTGACCCATCCATCCACCCCCTCCTCATTTATGTTCAGATATCCTTGGACACTGATTAGAAATATTTTGGTAATATGTGAAGAAGAAATGTAAGTGAGTTGAATAAGAACATCATTTTTAGGAGACCAGGGTGACTTTCTTATCAGAAAACATTTAAGCGACTAAATTTTCAGATTGTCTTCAGCGGCTTCTTTGAATGATGAAAAAAGTAGAAATATTTTCAAGCCAATGGCATTCTCTGACCTTCAAGTACTGATTAAAAGGAAATATGTCTCCTAAGGGATTAAATAAATTACAGCCAAGAGATGAAGACACAGCAAAGATGGCGACGTATGATCAAAGATGATCAGAAGATAAGAGAAATGGCTCGGCTAAAGAAACTATCCATCTGCGGTACAGACTGGGAACAATACACTGAGTCTAACGGCCTTATTTAAATGATAATGAAATTGGAAAATTGGGTCCAGCTTGGCTCGCAAAGTCCACAAAAACAATCTCCAGAGAATTTAACACAATCATATTAAAGTCGTGTGCAGAGGGAGATTTGCCAGTAAACAATGCGCTTGACATTTCTATTTTCATTTTGGGTTGACCTGTAATTTCCTGCCAAACGACATAATGAAGAAAAAAGAGCCTACAGTATGTCTGTATTCAGTCAATGCAGACCTTATTGAAGACAATAGAGACACTGTAAGCACAGACAATAAAACATTTCTCTCATTAAAGTTTTGATATGCCTTTATTATGCTTCATTATTTTCAACATTTGGGTGTTTTTCTTACCTATAGAAGTTTGTCTTATTAAGATCGATTGGATGTATAGTTCTGTATCGTTAGAAGCATTAAAGTGATGAAACGTCTCAGGTCAATAGCTGGCAGACCTGCATTTTCATTGCACTTTAAAATATGGCAGCAATAATAGCGAGCAGGATCCGACTCAGATAGGTGCTGATTGAAGTGCTGATGTGTTTTGTGTGCATGCCCTAAGTGGAAAATAGAATGATAGAGTTGGCATGTTTATTGCTATTGTGAGAGTTGGCTTCTTCACACACACACACACACACACACACACACACACACACACACACACACACACACACACATACACAAACACAACTTTAATCTCCATCTAACAGTTTGCCCCTGCCTGATATTGTTATGCTTTACAACCAGCTATCAATCTGTGGAGAGCCAGAGCTGCTTTCAGCACCAAAGGGATTAAAGTGACCCTCCAATTTAAGTTTTAGTATTCTACTGCCGTGGCCAAAAGTAACAGCTCAATACCAATGTAATTTTTATTTGACCTTTATACTATATCTGTTTCCAAATGAGTCATAACACCTTCGCTTTAACCCATTTGTGAAATCATTCATTTGCAAATTCAATTACACTACAGCAAAACTATTTTCCCCTTAATGATTTTATTTTATTTTCAAACAAAATGGATTATTATACAGAAACTGAGTAAACAACATAATACACATAAAAGTGACAATGATCATTTTATTTAATGAAGGAAAATGTTATCCAACACAAAGTAAATGCCTCCTTAGTTACTCATTTAACTAATTACCCAAATTGAATAGAATAGCTGGGTTCAATACAACTAAACACAATCAAGGTTGATTACTGCAGCCCCGTTGAAACTAAACTTCACCGAAATAGAGCCTTTCTTGCAATGGGTGTTTTTGCATCCTAAGAACTTTCTCATCGAGCTATCAACGCCTCTTTTAATTGTGTCAGCACTGCAAGAACAGAGAACCGCCGTAATTCTCAGAACCCTGTTCGAGGAACATTTTGTTGGCAAATATGAAGTTGGCTAATAGCTCCCAACAAGCAGCACAGCATGTCACAATCAAAAGAAATTCCTTTAACGATTAGAAAGAAAGTATATTGAAATAATTTATCAGTGTGGAAAGTGTTACAAAGCCAAATTCCTCCAGGAGAACATAAAAGACTTCAAGTCACAAAAGAACTCTTAGGAACTGCAGGACTTGATTGCCTCAGTAATTGTCAGCATTCACTCCAACAGCAGAACGACACTGGGAAAACTGGTATCAATGAGATTTGCAAGCGATAGTAACTGCTAACCAAGAGGAACATAAAGGCTTGTGTCAGATGGTGATGAGGCTTTTGGGATAATGTCATGTGAACTGATGAGTCCAAAGTGGAATTTTTTGGAAGACAAACAGTACAGGCCAAAAGTTTGGACACACCTTCTCATTCAATGCGTTTTTCTTTATTTTCATGACTATTTACATTGTAGATTCTCACTGAAGGCATCAAAACTATGAATAAACACATATGGAATTATGTACTTTACAAAAAAGTGTGAAATAACTGAAAACATGTCTTGTATTTTAGATTCCTCAAAGTAACCACCCTTTGCTTACTAGAATATAAGACATGTTTTCAGTTATTTCACACTTTTTTGTTAAGTACATAATTCCACATGTGTTCATTAATAGTTTTTATGAATTTACAATGTCAATAGTCAAGAAAATAAAGGAAAAACATTGAATGAGAAGGTGTGTCCAAACTTTTGGCCTGTACTGTAGGTGCTGTTACATGTGATGTAAAGCCAAAACTACATTCAATAGTCAGAACATCAAACAGTCAGACTATGTCCAGTCATCAGTCTCTGGTCTTTAACCCAAGTGCAACTGCGTTATAAGGCAGGACAACGATCCCAAGCACAAGCCCAAACCTCAAATTTTTCAAAAGAAACACAATGAAGGTTTTTGAGTGGCGTAATCAAAGTCCTGACTTGAATCCAATTAAGGTGCTGGGGCAGGAACTTAAATGTGCAGTTCATGCTTGGAAAAGCCTCCAATATGGCTTAATTAAAAGGAGAAGTGGGCCAAAAATCCTCCACAGCAATATGAAAACTCATCTCCAGTTACTGGAAGCCTTTGCTTGCAGTTGTTGTTGCTGAAGGGGGCACAACCACTTATTAAGTTCAGGGCAAATACTTTTTCACACGGGTCATATAAGAGTTGGATTACGTTTTTCCTTCAGTAAAAGAAACGATCATTTAAAAACTGCATTTTACGTTTACTCTGTTGTCTTTGTCTTATATTCAGTTCTGTGTGAAGATCTGAACCCATTTAGTATGACTTCCGTATTTCCTCAAATAGTAGCCGGGGCTTCTATTAATAAAAAATCAGTTTGGGACCCGGCTAATAATAGGGGCAGGCTATTATTTGAAGGAGGTTTTATTAAAAAAAGAAAATCAGAGCAGCTATGACCAGCACTTTTTAGAGTGTTTTACACAGCGCATTGTAGCCCTGATGTCGGCCATATTGAAAGTACTCGGACAAACAATGAACAGCACGCTGAATGTTCATTTTAAGCAGGATTTAAAATGTCTAAATTACTAAAAAGCCCAGAAGAACGTACGTAAACGGCTTGACTTCACAGAGAATGACTAGGACAGCGGGAGAAACAACCATATTTACCTACAGTACTAACTGGTGTGGCCAAACTTCTAAATACAGGTGTTGTGTTGAAATCTGTTCCCCCGTCAAATGATGTTTCCTGAATGTTGTTCTCCGTAGCATCACCTCCACGGTTGGAGTTAGGATTTCAGTTTAAGGATAGGCCTTGTAGAGAGAACTGTTTGGGCTCATGTTAAGCAACTTAAAGGAGGACTGGTTGGGGTCAGGGGTCAGGTTGGTGCAGGTTAAGGTAAAGGGGACACATATTGACGGGGGAACAGACTTTGACATAACACCGGTAAGACACCTTATAAAAGAGGCCGGCTTTTATTTACCAAAAATTGTTTTTACACCCAGTTACTAAATGAGGCCGGTCATTAATAGGAGCCCGGCTTTAAATTTAGGAAATACGGTAATATGGAAAAATAGAAAGGTCAGGAAGGGGGCAAATACTTTTCCACAGCACTGTCTCTTACTGCTGCTGATGTAGAAACCAATGTTAAAGCACCTTTGTGCTCTCATTTACTTTCTTGTTATGTCCTTCCTTTTTGCTTGCAGATGTCTCCTCCTGTAAGTGTCCAGTTAAATTTCATCCTCGTCTCTTCACTCTTCCAGTGTAGGAGTGATGGAGGAGGCAGCAAATCTCCTTCGAGTTGACTCATCCCAACCTCGTCCCAACCGCGTGCTCCCACTGCTCTTCACTTTCGCCCCTGACTGACTCCACAAGGAGATTTTAATTACTCAGAGTCATGGATTCTCTCAGGTAAGGCACGTGGTGACCCATCAGGAGGACTTAATGAGCGGCGAGAGGGTGAGTGAGGTACGAGGAGGTTTGGGGTCATGGGGGTGTCTTCCAGTGAGAGTGAGTAGTGAGAGAGTGAAAGACGCCAGCTGAGATGAAACACCATCACATGACCGCTATAGGTGCATTGTGAATGCAGCATACAGAGGTGAGATGAGTGGGGAGAGTATGTTTTTCAATTTTCATGCAACAAAGCTGGAGAGACCTGTCTGTTTAGTGATGGAATACAAGTTCAGTCAGGGACGCCTACGAGTTTAAGTAACATAGAGGATTTTGCTGAGAGAGCTTATACCTCTTCAACAAACACATACATAAACATGAATCTTCGTTACATAAACGATAGAGCCAACAATAAAACAGCGCATATGGAGATTTGGGTACTGGAGGCAGCTGGGATATCAAACAGCATCATGAGTGCATCAGCAAAGTCAACTGGAGAGGTTTCAGTTAATGGCTCTGTATGAATAAAATTGGACATGACTAGTCAGATGGTAGACACACAGCTGATAAAAACAACAATAACTGTGAGGCAGTTAGGCCTCATTCAGACTGCCAGCCAAAATCAGATTTTTAGCCCATCATCCAGATTGGAACTGGATGGCTCTTTTGAAGTCTGAACAGTCACAAATCACATGAAATCCGATTTTCGCGAACCGGATCAAACCACCTTCGGGAGGTAGTTTCAGATCGCATTTGGACAGATGCGTCTCAGTCTGAACCTCCAAACACTCAGATCGGTTTTGACTGTCCGTGACGTCACTCTACGCGGCGTAGCGCAGGCAGCGGGGAGACGAGGTTTCCACCGGCAGCCGCGCCCGACTCATGCGGGCCCAACAGGGGCGTCCATCCGCCCGGTTTCTCCCCTGGTGCGTCTGAGATGTTCTGCACCTCTACTGGACAGTGATAAGGCCAATATACTGAGGTGACCTGCCTCCCTCATGTTTGTTGTTGTTGTTGTTGTTGTTGTCGCCGTCGCACGTCTGATATGACGTCTGATGCTCTGACGGCGTTACTACAGCAACCTGTCAGATCAGTCAATAATGTGGCCCAGTCTGAACAGAGCCATATCCGATTTGGACACTTGCTAAAAACAGTCAGCCCTAAAAATCAGATTTGAGTAGGAATCTGATGTGAATCAGATTTGAGTAGGAATCTGATTTGAATCAGATTCGCCTGCAGTCTGAACGCGGCCAATATGAAACAGCTAATAGCATAAGCTAATCCTGAGAAATGCATGCATAATAATAATAATAATAATAATAATAATACATTCAATTTTATAGCACTTTTCTAGATACTTAAAGATGCTTGTTATGAGCAGATCTGAGCAGTTTTTCCGGTAAGTAATGTTGCTACATTTAGTTATAGCGTCAAGAGTTTATTTTTTAGACACACCCGTCCTCATGCCTCCCCAGTCCAAGTATGGTCTCTCCCACTTTTAGAAAAACAAAGATGTCGCTGAACTTGATGCTTCAAACAGGCAGTCCAAAAACCAATGGGTGAAGCCACGGTGACTATGTCCATTATTTATATAAAGTCTGTGGTTAATGGTTATAAGATGTCAATTTCTCACTAGCTCGCTTCTTTAAAGCTATATTTTGGTTTCAGCTTCGTGACAATGCATTTTTGAATAATCCAACATCTTGAATTGTTTATTTAAGTATTGAGCATGAACTTGTGTTCAAATTATGTGCCACTTAACTGGCAAAATTGGAGTTGCACATGCTCCTAATGCACTTACACTGTGTGCTTCAGACCATACACTACTTCTTCTTTAAATAGGGCCCTTAATGTTTCACTTTAACTAACATACATAGCAAACATTATATGGATACTTCATCTTCCTGCAGAGCTAGCAAGCTTCCACCTACATCCATGGAAAATATCAACATAAAAATGATGAAGAGTATTAATAACATTGATGCAGCTGTATAAATTGTATTAAGCAACTTTTAAATCTACATATTTCATTATCACTCATCACTTATTTGCTAGGGCAGGCTCAGTTTAACTCAGACCAAGGCAGGGAATGAAGATAAGTGGAAGTGATTATACTCTTTCCAGTAAAAAATCATGGTGATACAATCAGTCCAGCTGAACCCTCATGCTGTAACTTTATGCAAAGCAGCCCGACATCCTATCTATTCAGAGGAAGCACAGAATGTTGAGTCCGGCTTTCAGTTGTCAGAATGGTAAATGCTTCTGCAACACTGTAGAATTCCATTATAGTTGTTATCTGTTCGTGATTTCAAACTGAGAAAGGTAAGGGGCCCCTGGCATTACCCAAGGTGCATCTGACTTCATTTTCACCCCAGAAACACAAATGGGACATTTCCTCTCCAGAGAAACAAAGAAGAAGACATGCCAGGGTGCAGTGTGGAGAATATTAAGTATCTGAAGTGGAGATGGCATTTAACTCAAGTCTAGGCTGTCAACAGTAGACGCCCAATCATCCATATAATGTGTCTTCAAATTTTTCAGTGCATTAATTTCCATTTTTATGAGAATAGTGATAAATATCAACATGTCTGTCAAATGAACTTTATTGTGGATATCTGCACCTTTTGCCTAATTTCACTTCAGCTCCACAAGAGATTTTCTCTTTATGTTCACTTTACTCAAGTTCAGTGGTGGACTGCCGTGAGCGCCAGGGGTGAAAAAGGGCAAAAGCCCCAGGCAATAGTGCACCAGTGCACAAAAAGGTTTTCTAGCATGCAAGTCAGCCTATATGGCACTGCATTGCATCATTTTAATTTCAAGGCCCACCCCAGAGGGCAGCCTGGAGGGCTTTGCATCGCATTGTCTCTATTTAAGGTCACTATCAGGTTTTATCTACCATGGTGGCATCCAGGAGGGCAGAGTTTTTTTTATCATGGTGGCATGGTGGAACCAAACGGGGCGATCATCAACATCTTGTTTTGATTCAAAAGAAAGAAAGCATTTAGATTCTTATATTCAAAAGGTCTAACAGGAGGCAAGATGGACCAAATAAGCTGGCACACTGATGGACAGCAACGTACCATGTAACTTAAACACTAAACCACTCGGCTCCTTCAATCATCCATGTCCGCCATGTAGTCAACCCAAGTATCTTGCTCTTCTAAAGGGATTTAGCCCTCACTACCATCATAATATGACCGCTACATAATGCTAATTAACCCTCTGGGGTCTATGATCATGCCGTCCTGATCAGATCATGTGATGTTTAACAAAAAACCAGGTCACATGGAGCGCTGCTATCATCTTCACTCCAAAGTACAGACCTGAGACATTCTCCCAGTTTTTGTTTGACATTCCTAAGTCATGTAAAACCAAAGATATGATAGTTTTAATTTGATAGTACAGAAATATTTGAGCGTGGGTGTAGCTCTCTGTGTGTATTTCGCACATAGTTTGTTTTGAAGAGTTGCAGCTAACAAGGAAAAAAAACGCCTATAATATACATGTTTTATGGGAATTTTTTGTGTATAGCTTTATTATATTTAAATTTGACCTTTTTATATGTTCATATTTGTATCCTATGTTTACATTTTCAAGTTCCAAAACAGTTCATTGAGCATATTTGTGGTTTTTATTGTAGTAAATAGTATAATTTTTCAACTCGGATTTCATGATTTTTGGGCTCAATATGTTGATAAAGTAGGTTAAAGTGAGAAAATAATTGTCAGATCATATAGGTGAAGGAAAATGTATACCAAATATGGGTATAGAAAACATTTTTATGTGATACATGAAGGGCAAAATCAAAAGTATTCAAAAACTGCCAAAATAGGCTCAGGCCCCAGAGGGTTCAGGAAGGATGTTAGATTGAATATTCCACCACGAGGTTCAACAGTCTAGATTCCTTCCCCTGTGCCTGTGATGGTCTGGAGATAACTGGAGAGTTAGTTAGACTTTTGGGTTTGTAGTAATGGGCCGTTTGGAACAATGGGCAGTCTCCGTAAAGCACCAGCAGGGCTGCTTTCTGAATTAGGTTTCGGTGTTCTTTCACATTACAGCACGCTTGGTTTGCTAGTAACATACAATAGGGACATACACTAATCTTCCATCCTATTCAAACCTTGAAATTCCTGGTTGTAATTCCTGGGCTCATGAGACTTGTTCTCTGTTGTCTCTAGCTTGTAGAACAAAGTGTTTCCATGGAATCAAGGAGAGCATTTATTTGCTTTTGTAGGAATGCTCTGTACACAATGCAATTATCTATGCATAATTACCTCGTGCAATATGATGGATTTCACAGCTTGCATTTTACAGCGCGTGTGCTAATGCAAGTGGACAGGAACAATTCCTCTTCATTAGACTGCTTCATCCTCGGTGACACGAGATGCCCAAGAAAATACACGAACCAGCACCACTACCATATGCAGTCTTCCTCCGTCTGCGGTCTTCATTAACACAGAGAAGGATTTTCAGTATAGAAATAACTTCTTCTAACCTGCCAGCAGTGTCCCTCCAAAATACAGGACTGCAGACTTTCATCAGAGGGACAGCTGTTGGCAGGCAGCTTCTTTAATCCAATCACAGCGAAGCACATTTGCCAAAATGTTTCATCAGTGTTACATGTTGGCAACTGTGACAACAAACCATACTGTCATAGTTGATGCATCTGTGAAGCTGCAGCGTTGGAAACACTGCTCACTCAAGATAAGTAACAAAAACACAATCTCTCAGAGGTACTGTGTATGTGCAGCAAAGTGACAAAACAGAAATCCAGGAACAGGAATTTATAACATGAAGGTTAGACACTACAGGTAAAACATATATGCATGCATGCACTGGTCAATTTTCAAGATTTTGTGCTATTTTGCGTCCATCTTTCAGACTTGTGCAAAGAAAACATTCTTATTACACATTTAGGTGTTTGTCTTACTACAGTTTGTCTACTTGCGTCAGTAGATTTCCTTGAAATTTACCAAAAGTTAGCATCAGATATTTAGATAGATGCTTTATTTGCATATTTAAACACAACATTTCTGAGAACTTGTTAAACAAAAAAATAACTGTCCTAATGTAAGTCATAAACTAAAAGTTTCATAGTTATATCTATCAGTTAAAATTGTTTACCTTTTCACCTAAAGTGTCTTGCAAAAATGTATAGAATTTTACAATACACTTCTTATCAGGCTGTTTTTCAGAGTAACGATTTTCTCATACTCCTACATACACCAAACCTTCCAGTTTCTTTCCTATCTATATTCTGACATTTTTTACAGATCAGTTTGTTTATATATAATTCATAGCCTGATTAATAGAACATTTTATTCCTAAAAATATGGTGAAATTGACTTCGACAGTATTTTCTGATTTACGGAGTGATTAAAAGAGAAATCCAAAGTTCCCTTTGTAAAAATGTTTGACTCTAATATGTCAACAAAATTAAACAAGAAGTTTGAACCTGCCTTTATCTAATTAGCAAATTAGCTAATACGTAATAAGAAAATGCCTCATTTTGGGTATTTCCACAAAAATCTGAAAACCTGTATTACAAAAAATAATAGTTTTTCTACATAGACTAAGTAATCAACTGGGAAAGTTTAATAGTATATGCTTTTCAGCTTTAGTGTCTCCCTGTCCACTTTCCCTGTGTTTAAATATGTCAACACACGTCATTGTCACAACGGTGTGCGTGTGCATGAGGTTATCTGTGTCTATAAGTTATTTCAAATTGCTACCAAACCACTAAAAAACAGTGTGTTGGCTCTACACTCAACATGTTTTATTTAGTGTTCTTGAGGACAATACGAGTTTGATTAAAAAAATGTATCCGGTGATAAAATCACTGCCTTGGAAAAAAAATCAAGCATAGGAGCAGTTCATTAACATGCAAAACCAACATTAGATGAACGCTACATTAACTTTATACCTAATTAAAACACATCATGGGAACATTACACCTACTCTAGTGATATTCAACACCTCCTTCCTATCTGCTATATACCCCATCCCAGTCTGTGAGGGTTATAATCTTGGAGGTTTACACAGAAGTATATGTGGGTGTGTACATGTGTGGTTTAGGACTGGATACCAGCAGCTGTTCCCATAGGACCACTACCATCCATGCTGTGTACATTTCTGCTTGTTTGTGTCTGAACTGGTGAGTTCAACATAGCGTGGTTAGTTATATTAGAGCTCTTGAGGATGGTGGAGAGTATGTACTGTGAAATATATATCCATTTTGTTGCTGAACCCTGTTTCTCAGCTCATCTTTGCACCGTGGAGACCATCTGGGGGGCTTGTACGTGGGTTGGTAATTGAGGATGTGGGGTCTGGAGACAAGGCCCCTTCGGAAATCCCCAGCAGATCGGCTATTATCCCGTGCTGACGATTGGATAGCTGCTCCACTGCTGACATTTCCATTTATATCTGTCACGTTTGGATCCCAAGAAACAGAAAGAACATGAGCCAGAGAGAGGGAACGAACGGAGAAGACAGTTGTTGCAATGCTTGTTTATGGCTCTAAGCAAAAAGTTTGAAGCTTCTCTGTGAGTGCCACAACAATAGATTGGGGTCTTGGTATAAATGACTACTGAGTGTGTTTGGAGCTCACAGACCACCTCTAGAGAGGCTGCTTGCAGCAGAAGCGCAGGTGTGCACTCACTGGGGTCAACAGTAAGGGGCATCCCAGTGGGAACTGAATCAATAGCGATGTATAGGGCTGAATTACTAATCAGAATTTTATCGAAAATGCAATATGGACCAAATCGCAGGAGGAGCAATATTTATCGAAGGCAAAATATGTGTCAAAATACCTTTTTGGAATTAAGTATTGTGGTGCTGCAGAGATGTCAAGGCTTTAAAGCCAAATTCTACAAACTCTACAAAAAATTCTGTATTCCAATGCAAATGAAAATAATAATAGAAAAATTATAATATAATATTGAAATTACAACATCAGTAAATATGTTAGATATTTTTCCAAACCATTCAGCCCTTGTCATGTATATGTATATCTTTTTCTTAAATGGGTTTTAGAAAGTAAAAAAGAAATGGACATAGTCTGAAAAGTGTATGGAAGTGCATTAAACATGCATTCTTTGTAGTTGCCAGCAGAGGGCGACTCCACTCATTGCAAAAATAAGTCAGATTTTACAGAAGTCTATGAGAAAATGAACCTACTTCTCAATTGATTTATTACCTCAGTAAACCTTTTTTATTTATTAGAACCCATATTAACATTTGGCATTTACCTCTAATGGTCGTTGTGACAGGTAGAAAACAGGAAGTGAGGTGACAGGCTAAGACCATAAAAGTCTGCATAGGGGGGAAGATGGGTCAAACTACACAGGAGGACTTTTTACCCAGGAGCCCACCTGCCCACTGATGGGTTAAGGAGAAGTAACCCTACCCCCAAACCCCAAAAGAATTTTGAGCCAAAGCTTTCTGTCAGGTTATAATTTATGTATGAGGCTTCAAATGAAAGGTAACATCTCCTAGTGTCTGCAAATGTACTTTAGCATGTGGCTAAAACACAATACAAACTCAAAAAAGTTCTGTACCACGTGGTGAATGTGAAATAAAACCACATGTAAAGAGGATTGTTCTACTGACAGTATTTCTCTGAAAAATCCTCTGCAGTCATCAGGGCATACTGCAGCTAAAGAGAAATGATCAGACTGTCTCAATAATGCATTTACATTAAATGCAACATTATGAGTTCAATAAAGAATTGATGTACCGCTGCATGGTTCAAGGCATGGGTTAATCTTAAATGTCTTCAGCTGCAGAAATGAAGCTGAGCTTATTTCATATAGAAAACTTCAATTTTTGTTATTGTAAAATATTTTGAAAGCTGCATCCTTCATGTATGCCTCGCCTGCTGCCAAAGCTTTCCTTATTGGACTGAGTTGTGACAAACCGCTTTAGAATAATGATTGTAATGAACAGATGCTGCCATTGGCATCATTATAAAACATTAACCACGGCTTATGTGAGACCATAGATTTTAGTTAAGTATTCTATCAAATACAGTTTACAGCACTGAAGCTTTATAAAGTTGCCAATATAGGAGCTACTTTATCAGCTAATGGAGTTGCATTATGTCCATTTATGTCTCTACTGTAGGTGTTCTCTGCTTATTAATGCACTCCCTGCTGTTCTTGTCTTACGCCTCCTATATCCACCTGTCAATTTCCCTACAGTATAATTTCTTTGCATTTACATAAAGTGCTCCCACTGAGACTTCTAAATAGCACAGTAATTTGAAATCTCTTTCATTTGGCGAGTGAATTGCGCACTTTTGAGTGACGAGCAATCATCAGCATAGAGGAAACAATTAAATGAAGGGAAAGGTGGAAAAGTAAGAGAAATCTGTTAACTGGCATTATTGTAACTTAGATGTACCAACAGCTTTTACAGTTAAATAAAATGAGGCACTTATACTTTGGAGTACCTTCATTCTTTATGTAAAAAAGAGCATGTTTTTAAAAAGAAAAAATATGATTTTCATCCACAGAAATTGTGACTGACAAATCCTCCTTTAACACTACCCAAAGATTGATACACCCACACAGAGTATTAAATTAAATTTGACTTTAACATGACGTGTAAATTGGTCTGTGTTTGCATTCTCCCTTGGACACTGTAAGCCAGTTTGGATTGATATATAGAAGGACAGAGGGAAGATCACTCAGCCTCCCTAAGGATGTAAAGGAGGTGAGAGGTCTCGTCTCACACAGGTATTAAAAAAAGAAAAAATTACATCCAAACCAAAGCAGTTGCAATTTATATGTGCCAGACACCTACAGGTCCTGAACGGGAGGATCTATCCACTTGTCTCGGAGTAAAAGGCCCATGGGATCAGCACAGTAGTAGAATGAACGAGGTGTTGTGCCTGACACCAAGAGATTCGAGTTAATAAATGGTGTGCTTGATCTGGGGCCGGCTGTGCAATTGTATTTGGACAGTCTGATGAATTGGGGACCGGGAGCTGTCCTCACTTTTTTCCTAAACAGAGGTGATAATTCATGTTGGAAAGCTCGGTGTCGCCCTTAAACTGTAGGTTTTTCCTGTTAGAGAGCCCTCATAGCACCTACTCTAAAAGCTGAATGGAGTTAATTTGTCAATGAACACTAATGAAAAGTTCACAACTTTTTTTCCAACCATGAAAATGAGACGATAATCAAATCAAAGTAACTTTCTTAAATGAAAACAAGGAATGATCAGCATGCATTCTTATTACTCTCGTCATACTGGTTGTACTGAACAACTGTCAGTGGCATTCTTCTCTTCTTGTAATGTTAGCAGCCCGTCCTTGCAAAAAACAATACAATATGAAGCAACATGAACTATGAAAAAATGAATGACGCACCATTGAAGGTGACAGCTGTAGCCTTATAAAACCGTAAAGAGGAATTAGAAATACTAGACTGCAGTGATTTTAGGAGAGAGATTTCAATATTGCTTAAATGAAACAGAGATCCACAAAGTCCCTATTTTGCATCTGGTTGCTCAGCATATAAAAGCCCCCGACCCCTCCTACATTGGAGCTAGACACGTGCTGTAGGTTGCTTAACATCTATTTGTTGTTGTTTTGTGTCTCTTTGTAGTCATGCTGTGTGTCTTTGTGGTAGCTTTGCCCATTTTCATAGTTATTGAGACTCTCTTTGTGTCTCTTTTGTCATGGTTCTGGTCAGCCAGACCAGGTGCTGTCCGTCTTATCATCAGCCGTACTACAAGAATCCTGCTCTTTCCACTACTCGGTGTAATTGTTTTCAACCCATGTGGTATTGTTCACTCTTGCCTCAAAATTATCTCTAGCTTGTTAAAAATAAACTTTTTCATTTTGATTTTTCCCCTCATGTTTTTCCTGGATTCTCATCCTGTACTTTTTTTTCTTCTCCTGCCTCTCGTGCCTCTCCAGTATCTCTGTGGACTCTGAAGCTGGATTACCAGCTACCATACCTCCTGTCTGATCAGTGCCCATATCCTCCATTACACTGCTCTACCTTGCATGCTGGCTGCCCTCCCTCCACATCCTACCTATCCTCTGTGTGATTCCCTGAATAAATCTTCTTCAAACATGCCCATGGCCTCTGCCTCAGCACCTGGGTCTTGTTCTAAAACCAAATCTAAAATCTTTGTGTCTCTTTGTAGTTGTTTGGTCTTTTTGAAGTCGGTTTGTGTCTTTTTGTAGTCGTTTTATGTCCCATGGTCAAATTTTCATAGTCGTTGTGAGTCTCTTTGTGGTTTCTTTGTCTTTTTGCATTTGTTTGTAGTTGTTTTGCTCTCTTTGTGGTCGGTTTGTATTTCATTGTGGTCATTTTGAGTCTCTTCCTGGTTGGTATGTGTCCCTTTGTGACATTGACATTTTGTCATTGAAGGCTAGTGCACTATTGGTCTGCTAAATAATACATCTATGTTGCTGAGAGGTATAAACTGGTAACAATACCATAAATCTTGTATGGAAATATTGTGACTCCACCACAGACTCAGAATTTCAGATTGTTCAGAGGTGTTTTTGTTTACAAAAATAATTCCAAGACATGTTGATTAAGTGAAAAATACGTCTTTGATTTCTAGATAAAGCAAAGTACTGTTACTGATGCAAGAACACATTAACCATGTGTGTGCTAGGTTCTAGTGGCTAAATGGAGCTGTCCCTAGAGTAGATGGTGTGTGTGTGTGTGTGTGTGTGTGTGTGTGTGTGTGTGTGTGTCTGTGTGTGTGTGTAAATGCAAGTGGCATTTCTGTGACCACCACAGTGAGGCTGTTATTTAATAACTCATTCAATCAACTGGACTGGAAAAAAGCATACAGAGTATTGGATTAAATCAGATGACAACATAATTGGAAATCGTTATCGTGGCTTCATAGGACAACAACAGTTGAATTGCTGAATGACGTTTTTGTAATTGTATGTAAATTTGTCCCTGATGCTTCCTGTCATGTTTTTTCTTCTCTCTGATCATGAGGCATTGTCCATTATGTTTATTTCTAATGTCATGAAGCTACAGTGTGCCTTGTGGACTATTTCCTTATAAGCAAACTCTGCAGGACTGTATACAGGATTGTATAGTTATATATACAGTGTGCATAAGAGGCTCAAAATGTCTGCTCTGTTGCTCTTTGCTCAGTGGGACATCCTTGAGCCAATCGTGCACCAACCACTGTGAGTAAGTGAGTGCAGGCACTGAGACTGGGTAACTGACTTAGTCCCGCTTCGCCATGCTGCTGAACTGCATGGCTTCAAATGTGTGAAACTTCGTGAGGTTATTGCTTTAAGGCACATGCAAGAAGAGACCAGATTGTCCTTGGTTGCTATATTGCCCGAAACAACAAACCACATATCTCCACTTCATTTCTCTCCAGCTGGGACAAGGTGAACTGTACTGGTGTAGGTCCCCACAAAGGACATAAATAAGTAAATAAATCACTGTTTGAACAAGTATTTACAAGTACAGTATATGCACATTCTGCATGATTGCCAGTCTTGTTCAACAACATTCAACAAAAAAAAGGTTTCCATGTTACAATCTGAGCTACAAACTGCATCCAATGCTTTAAATGACCTTCAATGTTGAATATAAGACACATCTATAATTTTGCCAAACCGTACGCAGGCAAACCCACAGTTTCATCTCTGTATTCAGAAGCAAGCCTGAGTCAAGATCCGTGCCCAGAATAGCTTGTGAATGGGTGCTAGACAGAACTCAGTATGACTATGGCTATGCCAAATTACTACCTGCTTACATGGAGACAAAACATGAAACAGTGCTGCTTGATTTGCGTGTGTCTCATACCGAATGCATAATGCATCAAGAGCATGAATAATTTACATAAACAAGTGGAGGGAATCTGTTTGGTGCTCTGCCAACCCTCTCCTCTTCTACTTCCACCTAAAAGGCTGCCTTTTTTTTTTTCTTTTGTAAAAATCCAAAACAAACCTCCATATTGGAGAGACAGATGGCAGACAGGGTGAAACTGAGTCTCCTATCCAAAATCACACTGTGATGGAAATGGAGGTTGCCATGGAAATCAGGAAGTGGAGCAATTTGCTGGAATCCTCTGAGAGGACATCGTGGTCACTTGACAGACTCACAAAGTCATTCACATCTGTAAAGTTTTGAACTTTAGTGAAGTTTTCAGACAAGAAAGTGAAGCAGTGAGCTGATTTTAATGTACTTTTCTGACAGAACAGCAGGTTAATACAGTGTTTATAACATGGTAATTATGGGGGTAATCACCTTGTAATATCTAGTAGATGAACAAGAGTCGTATTGGGGATATATTGGGGTTTAATTTTTGTAATCGAGTAATAATGAGTCAAAAACAGGCGGCTAAACATGAATGAAAACATCTAAAAGTAATAATGCATAAGAACATTTCTATAATAATGTTGTAAACAGGGAATAAACGGCTCATTTACTCACAAAAAATTATATAAGAGTAAAATCTTCTCACTTATGTCAAGGTGAATTGGTTGTGTACTGACAAAAACAACAGAAAAATTATATTTTTTAAAGTATTGTGTTTTCACAATACCAGGGCAAGATCTATGCAATAACAATAAAGTTAATTAAAATTAAATTGAATGTGCTGTAAACAGAGATAATACAGTTTCAGTGTATTTATCATAATAAAGCGGTGAGTCATTCCCTTGAAAGAGAGATGGTATAGCTTTATTGTAAAAAGAGTGACATACTCTCAAAGCTAACAATATTTGTCTACCAGCACCTCTAAAGCTCAGTAATTAACAAGTTATATGTTGTCTGTTTATTTATTTATTCTTTATTTATTTTCCCGAGGAATCATTGAGGGCAACCCCTCATTCACAATGATGTCGAGAGTACAGACAAAACACAAAACAGCACAGACAAAACACATGAAAAACATTAAAACAGTTACAGTGAAAGGCAGAGTTATTGGTTATCATAGTTTAGTAAACTGACCCATAGTTATACTTGTGTTGAGTTTGAGTGAATGTTGTCAGATGTTCCAGGTAGATGCAGCAGAAAAACTGAAAGCAGTTTTTCCAAATTCAGTATTTGTCCGGGGAACATTGAGCATTAATCACTAGAGCGTGTTGGATAATTACTATGTGACCAGTTTAATAAAGTGCTGAGGTATGGTGGCATGTTGCCTATGAAGACTTTATAAATGAAGAGGAACCAATGCATGTCTAATGCATAAAAAAGGACCAAAGCATATGTTATTACAGGTGAGGTGACATAGTATAAAGAGCAACACAGTCCGTGTAGAGGAGGTTTTGAAACCTACTGTGTATGTGCAGAAACTTTGCATGTAATGAGTGGAAACTGACATCCCATCCTGACGGTTCAAATACAGACGCTTAAGGGGAGCCGAGAGCATCTGTATCTGACAGCAAGGTGCACTTGTTTAACCCACTGAAGCCTGGAAAGCGGATACGTCCTTTTGTAGTATTTGTATAAGCTCTCAAATACTTTTTGAATTTCATTTCTATCTGCTACAGAGGCTGAAAAATCTATTATTTAGTAGAAGAGTTGACACTTTTTTTCCCAGAATTTTTCCAGAATTTCCAGAAATTAGAGGCTTATTTTAAAATCGCCCAGCGATTTTTCAGGCCTCAATGGGTTAAAGTTGCGGTTGAAGTTTAAGTATGAGGACGTGCTTTCTTCCGACACATTGGTAGGGGCACTCATTTAAGAAACCCTTCTGTGAGTTATTTTAGAGGGTAGGAACAATCGATCTATGTGGTCTTGTGGGTTGTAGGGCTTATGGGCTTTGAAACGCTGTCAGCTTACTCTCTTAAAGACCCTTTCCCCCTTTACAAGACCTTGGTTTGCTTGAAAATTAACACAGTGTTCTTTCCTAACCTGTGATACTGATTTTGTGTTTTTGCAGCAAGTCATGCTCAAACGTGGTGATAGATTGTCAGGCGAGTGATGGTGGTGGAGCTAAATTTCACAGTGGGTGTATTTTTAGCAGAGAACACGTAACACACATGTTATTTTTCCCTCCCCTAGTCTGAAGTGCCATGTACTGTCTGATTTTAATCAGAGGCTGGTTTGCTGCTGGCCCTGCAGTCATCAGCTCCCATTAAGAAAAGACAGAAGAAGAGTGTTGAATATGTTCTGTTGCCAGGCAACTGAAACAACATTATGACAACACTGTTTAAACATATTCAGCATACGGAGTGTGAAAGCTTTATGTTGATATATCTTCATACCACGCCTGTTTGTTCGATTACATTTAACTAAATGAAAATGATCATTGTGTAACATCGTAAATTGGGTACATTTTCATTTTGATTGTGTGATGATTAAATTGATTACTGCAGTGCTGCATGGTAATGGTACTCCTAATTGCTTCACAGGTGCCATGTAAGGGAAATTAAAAGCAACAAAAATAATTCAACTTGCAAATAGCATCAATCATTAATCACAGACAAATATTTTCTAATCAATGTTTTAGCTCCTGTATGACTTGTTGGCAGAGTTTGAATTTTAAATGCTACAGTCAACCTACGCGCCATCCCACTTCTGTCAATATTTGCTTTAATGTTATAGTCTGTACACCCTCTCTATATTTGCACCACATGCAGTCTCTTTATATAGTAACTATCAACATTATATTTTCACCACCCACATCAACAAGAGCCAGAACATGTGTTGTTATGAAAAGGGCTCGGGGGGGAGAGCTCGTCTCCTGCAAATAATTTGCCTCCAGTCTCAGGTCTCGATAAGACACTTATAATATATGTATATCTTGTACTGCCAACTTTCATTATTGGTGGTTTCAAAACATGAGCACAGAGGCAGACCACATTAATAATACCTTGGGAAAGAAAATGAAGAATGCAGGATTGAAGGAAGGTGCACTGAAAGAACCAACAAGTCCTCCAAACCAAATAAAGATATGCAGGTAATTTGTTCCTACACTCAAATACAACCAACAGGAGTATTAATGTCCTTGTAGTTGGCAGGACATTACCATGTCCTCAACATCATTATGTTGTGAAACAATTTGGTAGGTGAAGGTTACAAAATTATGTCCCCAGGGTTAGGATAAAAAATGGTTCATGGTTAGGTAATACTAAATATAATTTAAAAAGTTCCATCAATAGACCCAACTGTCGGAACTGAGGGTGGTGTTAAGCGTGGTCCAGTACAGTTACACAACTTCAAATAACCACATTGACTTTTTGTTTCACTTAGGACACGAACTGACTTGTGTCTCAGACCAGGCTGGAGCAATTTGCATAAAAATGTAAGTTTGAACGACCAGGTTAACTGGTGACTTTTAACCGAAAGCATCCATGGTTGCTCATAATAACTTACATTTAGGGTTGTAAAATTGAAGGAAAATCATAGTAAAATTATAGACTTTTACAAGGACACTTGATATGTTTGTGTTTTCAACAGCTGCCATCACTACAAGCAGCCACGGTGCATTCAGCCGAGTCTCCAGTTAACAAGGTCACTCGTTAAATCACACCACCTGTGATCGTTTGAACAGAAGCAAACTATGCGAGGCAGACGCTGTTCGACAGGGGAACAAACTTACAGCATAAACGTCATGAAGTGTTGCTAAAGTTAGCGACGCCGACTTCACATATGCACATGTTTTTAGTGCTTTGGTTTGCTTTGTCTGTCTGTTTACGGCAGATGATTCACTAATCAATTCACAATTCACAGTAGATAATACCAATGACAATACAAGTGAAAGTATCTTAAAAATTCAACACATATTGGAGACATATTGTCTGAAGAGAAAAGCAGCATTGATTTTTTTTCTGTTGGGAGGACATTGGAAGGTTTTTCCTTTCAAAGTTGAAGAAATCCCTGATGTTCGAATCCGCATGCTCTTTCATGGCCTCAAAGATTACTGTGTTCACTCTTTCATCCTGGTGCATTCATACTTTTCCTCCGAAGCTTTGATGCTGCTAAGTGCGAGGTTCGCCACATCTGTCAGAAAACAGCATGTCTGACTGTCTCTCTCAATCATCTTCCCTTAACGATTCAATCCGCTGTGGATTGACAGCATCCAGAGACGGTGGGAATGATAAATGGCCTGCTGCCAGTTCACTAAATTACCTCCTCATTTCTGTGCAGAAGCAGATACGCTCATATGGTTCTTAACATGAGGTTATGGTGAAGAACCCAGTTAAAGCATGAAATCTTGCATGATGGGTCATCTGTTTCCTGGTCAATCAGCTTCATAAGCTTTGCCTGGAGCGCTGAGCTTCAGAGAGCCTCAGTATCACCGCTGGGGACGTTCTAAAGTTCTTCTGCAGCTTGGGGATAATGGATTTACTGTACTTTATACATTTATCTGATTAGATATGCAAAGCGTGTGATCACACTGCACATTTGTCTCCAGTGGGTGTCTCCAGGCTCTGTTCTGCTGCCGGACTTGTCAAAGAAAACCTCTTTTCGCATGTGTTTGGAGGTTTCACGGATGGTTGGAGCTCTGGGTCACACTTGTACTTTCATTCCCATCTCTGACGTCCATCTGGTGTGCACTGATGTAAGAGCTGCGGGTGCGGAGGCACTCTGCAGGTGCATGTCTGAGTGCCAGTTTAGACAAATCAC